>NW_020867070.1:0-87787 GCF_003369695.1 Bos indicus x Bos taurus
AACTGCATGTTGCAGCACAGTATCTTTCACACTGGGGGTGCTCAATAAATGTTTGCTGAATGACTATTAACTAAGAACAATCCTTCCTTCTAAACTTCATGATTTTGAAATTTTAAGAGGTAGCCTGGGATAACAGAAAGCCCTGGTTTTGGAGTCAGTCATACAGCTCTGCATGTTAGTTCTTTTTCTGTCACTTACTAGCAGTGTGTGTGTCCAAAGAATGTACTGTCCAAAGTGGGACACCAGAGTGAAAGGAAAGCAATACCAGCCAAGATGTCAGGTCAACAAACTGGCACCATCCTTGGCAAAATGGGCTCTGGTCACCCTATAGCCATATAACCTTAGTATATGCTTGGGTAAGGTGTCTCAACCTCTGAATTTTAACTTCTTCACCTGGAAAGTGAATACAGTTCCTGCCCTTGAATAATTTCTTTGGTTGGGTTGGTAGATGGACCAACAGCATCCAAAGACACAGAGTGGAGTCTTTGAATATAGTGACTGTTAGTCTCTACTGAAGGAGAGCAGGATATGTGTGGATGAAGGTAGGTTGGAGACCATGGAAGTTGTATTTCAGATAGTCCTCATTTGATGGCCTAAACCAAACTGTTCTTCCCTCATATGTAGTTAACGTAAGCACATAAGAAGGAGGACAAGCCCCTGGAAGCAGCCTTCCAGGGACAAATACTGGTTCCTGGACAGCATATTAAGAATCAGAGACTACTTTGCCAACAAAAATCTATATAGTCAAAGCTATGGTTTTTCCAGTAGTCATGTATGGGTGTGAGAGCTGGACAATAAAAAAGACTGAGTGCTGAAGAATTGATGCTTTTGAACAGTAGCGTTGAAGAAGACTCTTGAGAGTCCCTTGTACTGCAAGGGAATCAAACCAGTCGATCCTAAAGGAAATCAACCCTGAATATTCATTGGAAGGACTGATGCTGGAGCTGAAGCTCCAATACTTTGGCCACCTGATGCAAAGAGCTGGTCCATTGGAAAAGACTCTGATTCTGGGAAAGATTGAGGTCAGGAGAGGGGATGACAGAGGACCAGATGGTTGGATGGCATAACCAATTCAATGGACATGAGTTTGAGCAGACTCTAGGAGATAGTGAAGGACAGGGAAGCCTAGCATGCTGCAGTCCATGAGGTCACAAAGAACTGGACACAACTGATCGACTGAACAATAACAGCATTGTAGGTTGGGTTTGAATACAAGTTCTGCTACCTGTTAATCATGAGCTCTTAAGGTTGAAAAAACCCACTATGCTTCAGTTTCTTTGTCTGAAAGTTGAGATAAGAACAGCACAATTCTTGAGGGTTGTTGCAAAGATTAAATCGACAGTGACACAATGTAGTTTGTGCATTAGTGCTGGTCCATGAACTATTTGTAACTAGGTCTGCAATAAATACAGGAAATTCAAGAAAGATAGACATGTGCAGCCATCTGCTATAGCAGTGACACCCACACACTTACGATGGTTGGGATCCTGAACAGGCCAGAGACCAGTGTGAGTACTGTACTTGAAAGGGAAGATACACATGATTGAGATGCACATGAGCCGAGTACAGTGGGATTGTTGATTAGTTTGCAGTGGGTTGGGTGGGAAAGAATCTGCCTGCAATGCAGGAGACTAGGGTTTGATCCCTGAGTTGAGAAGGCCCTTGAAGGAGGAAATGGCAACCCACTGTAATATTTTTGCCTGGAAAATTCCATTTACAGAGGAGCCTGGTGGGCTATAGTCCATGGGGTTGCAAAGAGTAGGACATGACTGAGCATGCATGCCTTAGTAATGCTTCCTAAGACCCACTTGACACTGCAGGATGTCTGGCTCTAGGTGAGTGGTCACACCATTGTGCTTATCTGGGTCATTAAGACCTTTTTTGTACATTTCTTCTGTGTATTCTTGCCACCTCTTCTTAATCTCTTCTGCTTGTTAGATTCTCTTGCAGCTAAAGATGGAAAAGCTCTACACAGGCAGCAAAAACCAGACCTGGAGCTGACTGTGGTTCAGGTCATCAGCTTCTTCTTGCAAAATTCAGGCTCAAATTGAAGAAAGTGGCGAAAAACCACTAGGCCATTCAAATATGATTTAAATCAAGTCCCTTATGATTATACAGTGGAGGTGATGCACAGATTCAAGGGCCTAGATCTGGTAGACAGAGTGCCTGAAGAACTGTAGAGGGAGGTTCGTAACACTGTACAGGAGAGGGTAACCAAAACCATCCCCAAGAAAAAGAAATTCAATAAGGCAAAGTGGTTGTCTGAGGAGAACTTACCATGATATTTATGTTTAAAATTAGACCATACGGGCTTCAAAATGCCCCTACTATACATTAACACTATTGTCAATAGCATTAAAATTTAGAAATAATTAGGTTCTTATTCAAGTTTAGAGGGCTTTCCCCCCTCTCATGTCTGAAAACAATGCTGTGCGTGTATTTATACCCATTCTTGTTTTTGAATCAGCAGCGTGGTCCTAATGTTGAAAAAGGTACCTGGAAACACAATAGGTCACTTTAAAACACTTCAGAGGTTTTTTTAAACACAATGCTTATGTGTAAGTTTTTAATTTTCCTTTAAAAACAGAAAGAATATGGATTAGCTGAGATTTTTATTTTTAAACCTGATAGTACAAGAACAATAATCTCATTTCCCCCAAAAACTAAAATAGCAACATATGTTGAAAAGCTGGGAAAATAGATAATTTGTTGGAATTTACAACTAAAGAATAACATTAATAGAAGGAATACGATGCCCCAGCCCTATGAGACCTTCATTTATACTACTCCAGGATCATCTAACCTGTCTTGGGGGTCAAATTGAGATTGTATGATTTTTTAAAGGAGAACCAAGATTAAGATTTAGATACATTAAGAATGTTTCACAGGAAGCTTTCATCAGACAATTTTGACTAAATTCTCTCTTTCACTCAGCAATCATGCTTGTAAAACAAGCCAAGTTACAATTACCCATCCTAATAGGTGGAAGTTTTGGGTATTCCAAACCAGTGTTTGATCCAAAAGGTAATCATATTTAAATTTGGAGGATATTATGTGAAAAAAAAATTTAATTAAATTTTGAAGACTACCTAGGCAAAGGTGTGTCTCTAAGACAGAGTTGAGTGCGGCACTTTCACAGCATCATCTTTCAGGATTTGGAATAGCTCAACTGGAATTCCATCACCTCCACTAGCTTTGTTAGTAGTGATGCTTTCTAAGGCCCACTTGAGTTCACATTCCAGGATGTCTAGCTCTAGGTCAGTGATCACACCATCGTGATTATCTGGGTCGTGAAGATCTTTTTTGTACAGTTTTTCTGTGTGTATTCTTGCCACCTCTTCTTGATATCTTCTGCTTCTGTTAGGTCCATACCATTTCTGTCCTTTATCGAGCCCATCTTTGCATGAAGTGTCCCCTTGGTATCTCTGATTTTCTTGAAGAGATCTCTAGTCTTTCCCATTCTGTTGTTTTCCTCTATTTCTTTGCATTGATCGCTGAAGAAGGCTTTCTTATCTTTATTGCTATTCTTTGGAACTCTGCATTCACGTGCTTATATCTTTCCATTTCTCCTTTGCTTTTGGCTTCTCTTCTTTTCACAGCTATTTGTAAGGCCTCCCAAGACAGCCATTTTGATTTTTTGCATTTCTTTTCCATGAGGATGGGATCAAGACCCTTTCCATGAGGATGGGATCTTGATCCCTGTCTCCTGTACAATGTCACAAACCTCATTCCATAGCTCACCAGGCACTCTATCTATCAGATCTAGGCCCTTAAATCTATTTCTCACTTCCACTGTATAATCACAAGGGATTTGATTTAGGTCATACCTGAATGGTCTAGTGGTTTTCCCTACTTTCTTCAATTTAAGTCTGAATTTGGCAATTATGAGTTCATGATCTGAGCCATATTCAGCTCCTGGTCTTGTTTTTGCTGACTGTATAGAGCTTCTCCATCTTTGGCTGCAAAGAATATAATCAATCTGATTTTTGTGTTGACCATTTGGTGATGTCCATGTATAGAGTCTTCTCTTGTGTTGTTGGAAGACGGTGTTTGTTAGGACCAGTGAATTTTCTTGGCAAAACTCTATTAGTCTTTGCCCTGCTTCATTCCGTATTCCAAGGCCAGATTTGCCTGTTATTCCAGGTGTTTCTTGACTTCCTACTTTTGCATTCCAGTCCCCTATAATGAAAAGGACATCTTTTTTGGGTATTAGTTCTAAAAGGTCTTGTAGTTCTTCATAGAACCGTTCAACTTCAGCTTCTTCAGCATTACTGGTTGGGGCATAGACTTGGATTAGTGTGATATTGAATGGTTTGCCTTGGAAACGAACAGAGATCATTCTGTCGTTTTTGAGATTGCATCCAAGTACTGCATTTCGGACTCTTTTGTTGACCATGATGGCTACTCCATTTCTTCTGAGGGATTCCTGCCTGCAGTAGTAGATATAATGCTAATCTGAGTTAAATTCCCCCATTCCAGTCCATTTCAGTTCGCTGATTCCTAGAATGTTGACATTCACTCTTGCCATCTCTTGTTTGACCACTTCCAATTTGCCTTGATTCATGGACCTGACATACCAGGTTCCTATGTAATATTGCTCTTTACAGCATCGGACCTTGCTTCTATCACCAGTCACCTCCACAGCTGGGTATTCTTTTTGCTTTGGATTCATCCCTTCATTCTTTCTGGAGTTATTTCTCCACTGATCTCCAGTAGCATATTGGGCACCTACTGACCTGGGGAGTTTCTCTTTCAGTATCCTATCATTTTGCCTTTTCATACTGTTCATGGGGTTCTCAAGGCAAGAATACTGAAGTGGTTTGCCATTCCCTTCTCCAGTGGACCACATTCTGCCAGCAAATTTGGAAAACTCAGCAGTGGCCACAGAACTGGAAAAGCTCCGTTTTCATTCCAATCCCAAAGAAAGGCAATGCCAAAGAATGCTCAAACCACCACACAATTGTACTCATCTCACACGCTAGTAAAGTAATGCTTAAAATTCTCCAAGCCAGGCTTCAGCAATATGGAGACCGTGAACTTCCTGATGTTCAAGCTGGTTTTAGTAAAGGCAGAGGAATCAGAGATCAAATTGCCAACGTCTGCTGGATCATGGAAAAAGCAAGAGAGTTCCAGAAAAACATCCATTTCTGCTTCATTTACTATGCTAAAGCCTTTGACTGTGTGGATCACAATAAACTGTGGAAAATTCTGAAAGAGATGGGAATACCAGACCACCTGATCTGCCTCTTGAGAAATTTGTATGCAGGTCAGGATGCAACAGTTAGAACTGGACATGGAACAACAGACTGGTTCCAAATAGGAAAAGGAGTACGTCAAGGCTGTATATTGTCACCCTGCTTATTTAAAATCTATGCAGAGTACATCATGAGAAACACTGGACTGGAAGAAACACAAGCTGGAATCAAGATTGCCGGGAGAAATATCAATAACCTCAGATATGCAGATGACACCACCCTTATGGCAGAAAGTGAAGAGGAACTCAAAAGCCTCTTGATGAAGGTGAAAGTGGAGAGTGGAAAGTTGGCTTAAAGCTCAACATTCAGAAAATGAAGATCATGGCATCTGGTCCTATCACTTCATGGGAAATAGATGGGCAAATAGTGGAAACTGTGTCAGACTTTATTTTTGGGGGCTCCAAAATCACTGCAGATGGTGACTGCAGCCATGAAATTAAAAGACGCTTACTCCTTGGAAGGAAAGTTATGACCAACCTAGATAGCATATTCAAAAGCAGATACATTACTTTGCCAACAAAGGTCTGTCTAGTCAAGGCTATGGTTTTTCCTGTGGTCATGTATGGACGTGAGAGTTGGACTGTGAAGAAGGCTGAGCGCCGAAGAATTGATGCTTTTGAACTGTGGTGTTGGAGAAGACTCTTGAGAGTCCCTTGGACTGCAAGGAGGTCCAACCAGTCCATTCTGAAAGAGATCAGCCCTGGGATTCCTTTGGAAGGAATGATGCTAAAGCTGAAACTCCAGTACTTTGGCCACCTCATGCAAAGAGTTGACTCATTGGAAAAGACTCTGATGCTGGGACGGATTGGGGGCAGGAGGAGAAGGGGACGACAGAGGATGAGATGGCTGGTTTACATCACTGACTCGATGGACATGAGTCTGAGTCAACTCCGGGAGTTGGTGATGGACAGGGAAGCCTGGCGTGCTGTGATTCATGGGGTCGCAAAGAGTCGGACAAGACTGAGCGACTGATCTGATCTCTGAAGACAGAGTTTATGTATCAAGTAGAAATGTTGCAAGTAAGAGAGTAACAGTCAATAGAGAATTGAGGATTTTAAACCTTATATTTTATAACAATGGATTTTTTAAAATCCATGAGTTTATAGTACTTCTGATAAACATAAGATAGATAGGAAGAAGGCAAAACTTTTTTGCAGTAGAATGCTAACTTACAAGTGTAGAAAGATTGATAGAAAAGTACCACTTGGCCGCCATAGTTGTCATAAAATAATTCAGACAAAATTTGGCATTACCTGATAAATGAATATAGGGTAAATGTTTGGGGGGTTGAGGGAAATGGCATTTTCATAGACTCAAAGTATCTTCCTAGATTAATTCTTAGGGGAGAATGGTATTTTTAAAGTGGAAAAAATCTGGCAGACAACAGGCTAAGTGACCAAATTTAACATGACCAATAACGGACCTACTGACACAATACATCATTTGACTCTCAATGTGACAACAATACATCATTTCTACGATGTTCTTACCCCCACTCCAAAGAACAAAAAAGCATAGCCTGAGTCAAATCAACAGACAACTCAAAATGAGGACACTCTGCTAAACAGTGGGCCAGTACTCTTTAAAAATGTTGGTGACAAAGACTGAGGCAAGTTTTAGCTCATTAGACAAGTTTTAATTTTGTTGATGTCATGTGCACAGCTCCCTGCAAGCTCCATGGCTCCGGTCTAGCTTGGGGTGAAAGCACAGAAACATGCACAACCTTGCCTGGGAACACGTGGACTCAAAGTGCTTACTGCTAACAAAATTAGTTTTCACACAAATGGGATACAGCATTAGGTGATTCTTTTAAAGGTGTAACAATGCCAAATGCAGACTCACTTGTGAGCCAAATTCCCAGGACTGCCATTCACTTCACTGTTGCTGGTGGGATCTCCCTGTGTTCTGAGTAGAGGTTCTGTCAATAGTTGAGCTGCAGTGAGGACTGGATGCTTGAAGCTCCATGGGCAGTTGAAACACAAATTGTTGTTTATTGCTGCTCAGAAGTGCTGTAGATGCCTCCAGACTGTGTGTTCTGGTGTAAGTTTATTTTCTCCAGAAGCCTCTCTCTTTTCTCTGTGATACATATGTATTTCTACCTGGAGTTGTGCCAATCAATTTTTTTTCCAGTATGTCTTTTTTTGATATGAAGATCAATTAACTCCTGTTCATTAGTTTTGTTAATGAGCTGGTTAAATTGCTCTGACTCTGCCACTGCTGCTGCTGCTGCTAAGCTGCTTCAGTCGTGTCTGACTCTATACGACCCTATAGACAGTAGCCAATCAGGCTCCCCTGTCCCTGGGATTCTCCAGGCAAGAACACTTGAGTGGGTTGCCATTTCTTTCTCCAATGCATGAAAGTGAAGAGTGAAAGTGAAGTCACTCAGTTGTGTCTGACTCTTCACGACCCCATGGACTGCAGCCCACCAGGTTCCTCCACCCATGGGATTTTCCAGGCAAGAGTACTGGAGTGGGGTGCCATTGCCTTCTCTGGACTCTGCCACTAGTGGACTTTATAAAGAAGCATCATGGCTGGCTGCTGCTGTTGCTGCTGCTCAGTCACTTCAGTTGTGTCCAACTCTATGCAACCCCATAGACGGCAGCCCACCAGGCTCCCTCGTCCCTGGGATTCTCCTGGCAAGAACACTGGAGTGGGTTGCCATTTCCTTCTTCAATGCATGAAAATGAAAAATGAAAGTGAAGACGCTCAGTCGTGTCCAACTCTTAGCGACCCAAGGACCACAGCCTACCAGGCTCCTCCGTCCATGGGATTTTCCAGGCAAGAGTACTGGAGTGGGGTGCCATTGCCTTCTCATCATGGCTGGTGTGTATAGTAAACATACAAGTCTGCAGCCTGATATGGAATTTCTGGCCTTCAGAACTATGAGAAAATAAATCTCTCTGTGTTAAGAACTAAATGAAAATTCCATCTCCCTCACATCCTCACCAATGGTATTAACAGATTTTTTTTTCAATGAAAAGTTTAATTTTTGTTAATTAAGGATAATAGTTAAAATGAATTTGTTTTGAAGACAGGTTTACCACCAAAATGGCTGTCTTAAACATTTGTATCTTTTGTATGCATGAAAATGGGTTGCTCTTTTTTTTTTTTTTTTAAATTTACAATATTGTATTGGCTCTGCCACACATCAACATGAATCCGCCACAGGTATACACGTGTTCCCCATCCTGAGCCCTCCTCCCTCCTCCCTCCCCATACCATTCCTCTGAGACATCCCAGCGCACCAGCCCCAAGCATCCAGTATCGTGCATCGAACCTGGACTGGTGACTCATTTCATATATGATATTATTCATGTTTCAATGTCATTCTCCCAAATCATCCCACCCTCTCCCTCTCCCACAGAGTCCACAAGACTGTTCTATACATCAGTGTCTCTTTTGCTGTCTCGTGTACAGGGTTATTGTTACCATCTTTCTAAAGTCCATATATGTGCGTTAGTATACTGTATTGCTGTTTTTCTTTCTGGCTTATTTCACTCTGTATAACAGGCTCCAGTTTCATCCACCTCATTAGAACTGATTCAAATGTATTCTTTTTAATGGCTGAGTAATACTCCATTGTGTATATGTAGCACAGCTTTCTGATCCATTCATCTGCTGATGGACATCTAGGTTGCTTCCATGTCCTGGCTTTTATAAACAGTGCTGTGATGAACATTGGGGTACACGTGTCTCTTTCAATTCTGGTTTCCTCAGTGTGTATGCCCAGCAGTGGGATTGCTGGATCATAAGGCAGTTCTATTTCCAGTTTTTTAAGGAATCTCCACACTGTTCTCCATAGTGGCTGTACTAGTTTGCATTCCCACCAACAGTGTAAGAGGGTTCCCTTTTCTCCACACCCTCTGCAGCATTTATTGCTTGTAGACTTTTGGATCACAGCCATTCTGACTGGCATGAAATGCTACCTCATAGTGGTTTTGATTTGCATTTCTCTGATAATGAGTGATGTTGAGCATCTTTTCATGTGTTTGCTAGCCATCTGTATGTCTTCTTTGGAGAAATGTCTATTTAGTTCTTTGGCCCATTTTGATTGGATCATTTATTTTTCTGGAATTGAGCTGTAGAATTTGCTTGTATATTTTTTGAGATTAGTTGTTTGTCAGTTGCTCCATTTGCTATTATTTTCTCCCATTCTGAAGGCTGTCTTTTCACCTTGCTTAGAGTTTCCTTTGTTGTGCAGAAGCTTTTAAGTTTAATTAGGTCCCATTTGTTTATTTTTGCTTTTATTTCCAATATTCTGGGAGGTGGGTCATAGAGGATCCTGCTGTGATATATGTTGGAGAGTGTTTTGCCTATGTTCTCCTCTAGGAGTTTTATAGTTTCTGGTCTTACGTTTAGATCTTTAATCCATTTTGAGTTTATTTTTGTGTATGGTGTTAGAAAGTGTTTTACTTTCATTCTTTTACAAATGGTTGACCAGTTTTCCCAGCACCACTTGTTAAAGAGATTGTCTTTAATCCATTGCATGTTCTTGCCTCCTTTGTCAAAGATAAGGTGTCCATATGTGCGTGGATTTATCTCTGGGCTTTCTATTTTGTTCCACTGATCTATATTTCTGTCTTTGTGCCAGTACCATACTGTCTTGATGACTGTGGCTTTGTAGTAGAGCCTGAAGTCAGGCAGGTTGATTCCTCCAGTTCCATTCTTCTTTCTCAAGATTGCTTTGGCTGTTCGAGGTTTTTTGTATTTCCATACAAATTGTGAAATTATTTGTTCTAGCTCTGTGAAGAATACCGTTGGTAGCTTGATAGGGATTGCATTGAATTTATAAATTGCTTTGGGTAGTATACTCATTTTCACTATATTGATTCTTCCAATCCATGAACATGGTATATTTCTCCATCTATTAGTGTCCTCTTTGATTTCTTTCACCAGTGTTTTATAGTTTTCTATATATAGGTCTTTAGTTTCTTTAGGTAGATATATTCCTAAATATTTTATTCTTTTTGTTGCAATGGTGAATGGAATTGTTTCCTTAATTTCTCTTTCTATTTTCTCATTATTAGTGTATAGGAATGCAAGGGATTTCTGTGTGTTGATTTTATATCCTGCAACTTTACTATAATCATTGATTAGCTCTAGTAATTTTCTGGTGGAGTCTTTAGGGTTTTCTATGTAGAGGATCATGTCATCTGTAAACAGTGAGAGTTTTACTTCTTCTTTTCCAATTTGGATTCCTTTTATTTCTTTTTCTGCTCTGATTGCTGTGGCGAAAACTTCCAAAACTATGTTGAATAGTAGTGGTGAGAGTGAGCACCCTTGTCTTGTTCCTGACTTTAGGGGAAATGCTTTCAATTTTTCTCCATTGAGGATAATGTTTACTGTGGATTTGTCATATATAGCTTTTATTATATTGATGTATGTTCCTTCTATTCCTGCTTTCTGGAGAGTTTTTATCATAAATGGATGTTGAATTTTGTCAAAGGCGTTCTCTGCATCTATTGAGATAATCATATGGTTTTTATTTTTCAATTTGTTAATGTGGTGTATTGCATTGATTGACTTGTGGATATTGAAGAACCTTGCATCCCTGGGATAAAGCCCACTTGGTCATGGTGTATGAGCTTTTTAATGTGTTGTTGGATTCTGATTGCTAGAATTTTGTTAAGGATTTTTGCATCTATGTTCATCAGTGATATTGGCCTGTAGTTTTCTTTTTTGTGGCATCTTTGTCAGGTTTTGGTATTAGGGTGATGGTGGCCTCATAGAATGAATTTGGAAGTTTACCTTCCTCTGCAATTTTCTGGAAGAGTTTGAGTAGGATAGGTGTTAGCTCTTCTCTAAATTTTTGGTAGAATTCATTGTGAAGCCGTCTGGACCTGGGCTTTTGTTTGCTGGAGGATTTCTGATTACAGTTTCCATTTCCATGCTTGTGATGGGTCTGTTAAGATTTTCTATTTCTTCCTGGTTCAGTTTTGGAAAGTTGTACTTTTCTAAGAATTTGTCCATTTCTTCCACGTTGTCCATTTTATTGGCATATAATTGCTGATAGTAGTCTCTTATGATGCTTTGTATTTTGTTGTCTGTTGTGATCTCTCCATTTTCATTTCTAATTTTATTGATTTGGTTTTTCTCCCTTTGTTTCTTGATGAGTCTGGCTAATGGTTTGTCAATTTTATTTATCCTTTCAAAGAACCAGCTTTTGGTTTTGTTGATTTTTGCTATGGTCTGTTTTGTTTCTCTTGCATTTATTTCTGCCCTAATTTTTAAGATTTCTTTCCTTCTACTAACCCTGGGGTTCTTCATTTCTTCCTTTTCTAGTTGTTTTAGGTGTAGAGTTAGGTTATTTATTTGACTTTTTTCTTGTTTCTTGAGGTATGCTTGTATGGCTATGAACTTTCCCCTTAGAACTGCTTTTACAGTGTCCCACAGGTTTGGGGTTGTTGTGTTTTCATTTTCATTCATCTCTATGCATATTTTGACTTCTTTTTTGATTTCTTCTGTGATTTGTTGGTTATTCAGCAGTGTGTTGTTCATCCTCCATATGTTGGATTTTTTAATAGTTTTTCTCCTGTAGTTGAGATCTAATCTTACTGCATTGTGGTCGGAAAAGATGCTTGGAATGATTTCAATTTTTTTTGAATTTACCAAGGCTAGATTTATGGCACAGAATGTGATCTATCCTGGAGAAGGTTCCATGTGCACTTGAGAAAAAGATGAAATTCATTGTTTTGGGGTGAAATGTCCTATAGATTCAATTAGGTCTAACTGGTCTATTGTATCATTTAAAGTTTGTGTTTCCTTGTTAATTTTCTGTTTAGTTGATCTATCCATAGGTGTGAGTGGGGTATTAAAGTCTCGCACTATTATTGTGTTATTGTTAATTTCCCCTTTCATCCTTGTTAGCATTTGTCTTACATATTGTGGTGCTCCTATGTGGGTGCATATATATTTATGATTGTTGTATCTTCTTCTTGGATTGATCCTTTGATCATTATGTAGTGTCCTTCTTTGTCTCTTTTCACTGCCTTTGTTTAAAGTCTATTTATCTGATATGAGTAGTGTTACTCCTGCTTTCTTTTGGTCTCTATTTGCATGGAAAATCTTCAGCCCTTCACTTTCAGTCTGTATGTGTCCCCTGTTTTGAGGTGGGTCTCTTGTAGACAACATATATAGGGGTCTTATTTTTGTATCCATTCAGCCAGTCTTCGTCTTTTGGTTGGGATATTCAACCCATTTATGTTTAAGGTAATTATTGATAAGTATGATTCCGTTGCCATTTACTTTATTGTTTTGGGTTCGAGTTTATATACCCTTTTTGTGTCTCCTTTCTAGAGAATATCCTTTAGCATTTGTTGGAGAGCTGGTTTGGTGATGCTGAATTCTCTCAGCTTTTGCTTGTCTGTGAAGCTTTTGATTTCTCCTTTGTATTTGAATGAGATCCTTGCTGGGTACAATAATCTGGGCGGTAGATTATTTTCTTTCATCACTTTAAGTGTGTCTTGCCATTCCCTCCTGGCTTGAAGAGTTTCTATTGAAAGATCAGCTGTTATCCTTATGGGAATTCCCTTGTGTGATATTTGTTGTTTTTCCCTTGCTGCTTTTAATATTTCTTCTTTGTGTTTATTTTTTGTTAATTTGATTAATATGTGTCTTGGGGTGTTTTGCCTTGGGTTTATCCTATTTGGGAGTCTCTAGTTTTCTTGGACTTGGGTGATTATTTCCTTCCCCATTTTAGGGAAGTTTTCAACTATTATCTCCTCAAGTGTCTTCTTTTTCTGGGACTCCTATGATACGAATGTTGTAGCATTTAATATTATCCTGGAGGTCTCTGAGATTGTCCTCATTCCTTTTAATTCATTTTTCTTTTTTCCTCTATTTCATTTATATCTACCATTCTATCTTCTAATTCACTTATCCTATCTTCTGCCTTTGTTATTCTACTATTTGTTGACTCCAGAGTGTTTTTAATCTCATTTATTGCATTATTCATTATATATTGACTCTTTTTTATTTCTTCTAGGTCCTTGTTAAACCTTTCTTGCATCTTCTCAATTCTTGTGTCCAGGCTATTTGTCTGGGAATCCATTTTTATTTCAAGATTTTGGATCATTTTCACTATCATTATTCGGAAGTCTTTATCAGGTAGATTCCCTATCTCTTCCTCTTTTGTTTGGTTTAATGGGCATTTATCCTGTTCCTTTACCTACTGGGTATTCCTCTGTCTCTTCATCTTGTTTATATTGCTGAGTTTGGGGTGTCCTTTCTGTATTCTGGCAGTTTGTGGAGTTCTTTTTATTGTGGAGTTTCCTCACTGTGGATGGGTTTGTACAGGTGGCTTGTCAAGGTTTCTTGGTTAGGGAAGCTTGTGTTGGTGTTCTGGTGGGTGGAGCTGGATTTCTTCTCTCTGGAGTGCAATGAAGTGTCCAGTAATGAGTTATTAGATGTCTGTGATTTTGTAGTAACCTTGGGAAGCCTGTGTATTGGAGCTCAGGGCTGTGTTCCTGTGTTGCTGGAGAATTTGTTTGGTATGTCTTGCTCTTGAACTTGTTGGCCCTTGTGTGGTGCTTGGTTTCAGTGTAGGTATGGAGGCATTTGATGAGATCCTGTCAATTAATGTTTCCTGGAGGCAAGAATTCCCTGGAGTCAGGGTTTGGACTTAAGCCTCCTGCTTCAGTCTTATTTTTACAGTAGTCTCAAAACTTCTCCTTCTATACAACACCACTGATAAAACATCTAGGTTAAAGATGAAAAGTTTCTCTACAGTGAGTGACACCCAGAAATGCTCACAGAGTTACTTGGAGAAGAGAAGAGGGAGTAGGGAGTTAGAGGTGACCCGAATGAGATGAGGTAGAATCAATAGAGGAGAGAGCTGGCTAGCCAGTAATCACTTCCTTATGTGCACTCCACAACTGGACAGCTCAGAGATGTTCACGGAGTTATACAGAGAAGAGAAGAGGGAGGAAGGAGACAGAGGTGGCCAGGAGGATAAAAGGGGGGAATGAAAAGGACAGAGACAGATCGAGCCAGTTCTGCTTTATTGACTATGCCAAAGCCTTTGACTGCCTGGATCACAATAAACTGTGGAAAATTCTGAAAGAGATGGGAATACCAGACCACCTGACCTGCCTCTTGAGAAACCTGTATGCAGGTCAGGAAGCAACAGTTAGAACTGGGCATGGAACAACAGTCTGTTTTGAAATAGGAAAAGAAGTACGTCAAGGCTGTATATTGTCATCCTGCTTATTTAACTTATATGGAATACATCATGAGAAATGCTGGTCTAGAAGAAACACAAGCTGAAATCAAGATTCCAGGAGAAATATCAATAACTCAGATATGCAGATGATACCACCCTTATGGCAGAAAGCGAAGAGGAACTCAAAAGCCTCTTGATGAAAGTGAAAGTGGAGTGAAAAAGTTGGCTTAAAGCTCAACATTCAGAAAATGAAGAGCATGGCATCCGGTCCCATCACTTCATGGGAAATAGATGGGGAAACAGTGGAAACAGTGTCAGACTTTATTTTTGGGGGCTCCAAAATCACTGCAGATGGTGACTGCAGCCATGAAATTAAAAGATGCTTACTCCTTGGAAGGAAAGTTATGTCCAACCTAGATAGCATATTGAAAAGCAGAGACATTACTTTGCCAACAAAGGTCCGTCTAGTCAAGGCTATGGTTTTTCCTGTGGTCATGTATGGAGGTGAGAGTTAGACTGTGGAGAAGGCTGAGGGCCGAAGAATTTATGCCTTTGAACTGTGGTATTGGAGAAGACTCTTGAGAATCCCTTGGACTGCAAGGAGATCCAACCAGTGCATTCTGAAGGAGATCAGCCCTGGGATTTCTTTGGAAGGAATGATGCTAAAGCTGAAACTCCAGTACTTTGGCCACCTCATGCAAAGAGTTGACTCATTGGAAAAGACTCTGATGCTGGGACGGATTGGGGGCAGGAGGAGAAGGGGACGCCAGAGGATGAGATGGCTGGATGGCATCACTGACTCGATGGACGTGAGTCTGAGTGAACTCTGAGAGTTAGTGATAAACAGGGAGATCTGGAGTGCTGTGATTCATGGGGTCACAAAGAGTTGGACACGACTGAGTGACTGAACTGAACTGAACCAAAGTGTTCTACACAGTTTGGAACACAGAAATTCACAGAGTTGGGTAGAGCAGAGAGGGGTTAGGGAGGAGACACAGGCGACCTCATGGAGAAAAAGGAGAGTCCAAAGGGGAAGAGAGCAGTCAAGCCAGTAATCTCACTCCCAAGTAAAAATGGGTACTGAAGATTGGGTTCTTAAAGGTACAAAATTGATAACAAATACCAAAAAGCAAAAATTAAAAATCTAGAGTAGAGTTTGGAATTTCAGAAATACAGTGTTAAAGAAAAGAAGAAAAAAATAAAAACAAAGTCACAAAAATTATAAAAAATATATATATGAAGTTTGCTTTAAAAAAATAGGGTCTTTTTTTTTTTTTGCAAAGTAATAGTAGGTTATAAAAGTGAAAATTAAGGGAGTAATAGAGGACTTGAAAATTAAAAAAAAAAAAAAGAAAGAAAGAATGATCATAAAAATATATCTAGGACTTTCTCTGGTGTTGTTGTGGGTATTGTGGGGTCAGTTCATTTTCGGCTAGTTCCTTGGTCCAGCTTATATTCTCAAGATCTATAGGCCCCTTCCTATGTAGTCGGTACTAACGACAGGGCTTTAATCTATTGCACCTGTTGCTTCCAAGGCGGTTCCCTCTGTTTTAGCTTCTTCTATTTGCTGGTCTCTTCAGTGTCTGATTTCTGCCCTGACACAAAGAGGGCATTGGTGGACACTTTTTTTTTTTTAGGCTCACTTGTTCAGTCGCGCTGTGGGGAGGGAGGGACGCTGCAAACAAATAACACTGGCATGTGCTCGCAGTGCCTCAGCCACACTGGGTCTGCCCCCTTTCACAGCGCTTGTACCCTCCCTGCCCACACTGCTCAGGCTTTAGGTTGCTCCACCGGGAACCATCCGAGGCTGGCCCTGGGCTGCATGCACCTCCCAGGTCCAAGCCGCTCAGGTTCAGGCACTCGGGTAGTCCTCAGAGGCGCAGACTCTCAGTTGGGCCTGAGTTTTGTGCCCTTCTCAGGTCCGAGCAGCTCAGGTGATGAGGTGTTTGGTGAGCGCAGTCACAGCGACTTATCGCCTCCCCACCGCTTGGTTTTCTGGGTGTACAACCGGCACACCTTCTCAGGTGGATGTTGACCATCCCAAACCCCAAGAAGTCTTAGTTAGCAAAGAAGCCTGCTTACAGTTTTGTAGATAATGTCTCTCTGGGGCTGTGATTTCCCCCTTCTGGCTCTGGCTGCCTGTCACCGGAGGGAGTGGTCTGTAGCCAACTATCTCTGTTTCAGTCCTTTGTTTTGTGTGTGGGCCTGTTGGTATCTTAGGTTAGGGCTGGCTTTTCACGTGGTAGTTATCCCACAGTCTGGTTTGCTAGCCCAAGTTATTTCACTCAGATAGTGCTCAGGGCATTCAGGCCAGTTCCTTACTCTAAGGGATGTAGCCCACGCCTCCCTGCCCAGCCCCAGCTTGCTAGTGGCAGGTGCAGGCATCTGCGCTGCTTCTCTGCTGGGGGAGTTACCGTTGGGCTCATAATCTATGGGTTTTAATTGTTTATTTATTTTTCCTCCCTGTTATGTTGCTCTCTGTGCTTCCAAGGCTCTACACAGACTCAGCAGTGAGAATGTTTCCTGGTGTTTGGAAACTTCTCTCTTTTTAAGACTCCCTTCCCAGGATGGAGCTCCATCCCTCCCTCTTTTGTCTCCTTTTTTGTCTTTTATATTTTTTCCTACCTCCTTTCGAAGACAATGGGCTGCTTTTCTGGGTGCCTGATGTTCTCTGCCAGCATTCAGACATTGTTTTGTGGAATTTACTCAGCATTTAAATTTTTTTTGGATGAATTTGTGGGGGAGAAAGTGGTCTCCCTGTCCTATTCCTCCACCATCTTAGCTCCCCCCTGCCCCCCCCCTTTTTTTTTGATTCTACCTACTCTAATGGATGTGCAATGGTATCTCATTTGGTTTTTATTTGCATGTTCTTAATGGCTAGTGACATTGAATATGTTTGTTGTTGTTCAGTCACTAAGTCATGTCCAACTCTTTGCAAACCCCATGAACTGCAGCATGCCAGGCTTCCCTGTCCTTCACTATCTCCCAGAGTTTGCTCAATTTCATGTCCATTGAGTCAGTGATACTATCTATCTCATCCTGTGTCACCCCCTTTACCTCTTGCTCTCAATCGTTCTCAGCACCAGGGTCTTTTCCAGTGAGTTGACTCTTTGCATCAGGTCGCCAAAGTATTTCAGCTTCAGCATCATTCCTTCCAGTGAATATTCGGGGATGATTTCCTTTAGTATTGACTGGTTTGATCTTCTTGCTGTCCCCCTGGACTCTCAAGAGTCTTCTTCAGCCACATAGTTTGAAAGCATCAATTCTTGCTCAGCCCTACCTTGGGTCCACCTCTCACATCTCATATCCAGACAACTAACAGGGAAGGAGCTCAGCCCCATCCATAAGCAGAAAATTGGATTAACGATTTACTGAGAAGGCCCTTCATTCTTTCTGGAGTTATTTCTCCACTGTTCTCCAGTAGCATTTTGGGCACCTACTGACCTGGGGAGTTCCTCTTTCAGTATCCTATCATTTTGCCTTTTCATACTGTTCATGGGGTTCTCAAGGCAAGAATACTGAAGTGGTTTGCCATTCCCTTCTCCAGTGGACCACATTTTGTCAGATCTCTCCACCATGGCCTGCACATCTTGGGTTGTCCCACGGGCATGGCTTAGTTTCTTTGAGTTAGACAAGGCTGTGGTCCTAGTGTGATTAGATTGACTAGTTTTCTGTGAGTATAGTTTCAGTGTGTCTGCCCTTAGTATGATCTAATTGTTTCCAACACAGAGGAGACTTTAAATCTAAATTACCATAGCCTGGTGTTATCTATATAAATCCATCCCATAATTGTGGGCGATTTTTTCCTCCTCTGCTGAAACTTTTCTTGTTGCTCTGATTGAGCTTGAGTAATAGAAAAAAGCTCAAATTTATGGCCAGAGTCAGAGCAGGCATAATTAATTGGCCTAGTGAGGGGTCCCATCTAGTAATATAACAGTAACCTGAATATGACTATATTTTTTTTTTTCAAGTAAATTTTCTCAGGGCCAACCAGTTAGAGTCTTGTAGTAGAGAAATTTAACAAGATAACCCAGAACTAGACATAGGTAATTGGCCACAAACCCAACAATTGAATTGATTTCTAAAACTAGCATAGAATCAGGCCTATGATAGAAAAGCATTTGATTTATATGCAGAGGTCTAAGAAGTCAAGAAAATATAATTGATTATACAAATCAGGTCCAGCATCTTGGACAAGCTGTCTACCTCTGATGTTGTCATCTCATTCTGGTATAGTGCAGTTTCTCCTGCTTGAGTATCATTTTAAAGTGAGATCAGGTCAGCTGTCTTCTCTATAGACCAATCCACTGTAGGGGCCGGTCAGGGCACTCTGGCTGGCTGTCCGCATCAGGAGGAGACCAGGGACAAAAGGGTCCCAGTTGTGGCCACTGGGTCTGGTCCATTGGCAGGCAAGTTGGCCCCTGAGTATCCGAGTGGTCAGGATGTCAGTCTCAGCGAAGAAGAGTCCCTGCCAGAGTCGCCATTTGTTGCAGGAAGGCGGACCCTTCAAGGGCTCAAAACACGGCTCTTGTCTAACACTCGGAAATGAATTGTCCAAGGAGACAAAGGAAAAACAATACCCAACTGTGGATGTGACTGGTGATAGAAGCAAGGTCCCATGCTGTAAAGAACAATATTGCATAGGAACCTGGAATGTCAGGTCCATGAATCAAGGCAAATTGGAAGTGGTCAAACAAGATGGCAAGAGTGAACGTTGACATTCTAGGAATCAGCAAACTAAAATGGATTTGAATGGGTGAATTTAACTCAGATGACCATTATATCTACTACTGTTGGCAGGAATCCCTCAGAAGAAATGGAGTAGCCATCATGGTCAACAAAAGAGTCCGAAATGCAGTATTTGGATGCAATCTCAAAAATGACAGAATGATCTCTGTTCGTTTCCAAGGCAAACCATTCAATATCACACTAATCCAAGTCTATGCCCCAACCAGTAATGCTGAAGAAGCTGAAGTTGAATGCTTCTGTGAAGACCTACAAGACCTTATAGAACTAACACCCAAAAAAGATGTCCTTTTCATTATAGGGGACTGGAATGCAAAAGTAGGAAGTCAAGAAACACCTGGAATAACAGGCAAATTTGGACCTGGAATACGGAATGAAGCAGGACAAAGACGAATAGAGTTTTGCAAAGAAAATGCACTGGTCATAGCAAACACCCTCTTCCAACAACACAAGAGAAGACTCTACACATGGACATCACCAGATGGTCAACACCAAAATCAGATTAATTATATTTTTTGCAGCCAAGGATGGAGAAGCTCTGTACAGTCAACAAAAACAAGACCAGGAGCTGACTGTGGCTCAGATCATGAATTCCTTATTACCAAATACAGACTTAAATTGAAGAAAGTTGGGAAAACCACTAGACCATTCAGGTATGACCTAAGTTGATGCTGTGAAAGTGCTGCACTCAATATGCCAGCAAATTTGGAAAACTCAGCAGTGGCCACAGGACCGGAAAAGGTGAGTTTTCATTCCAATCCCAAAGAAAGGCAATGCCAAAGAATGCTCAAACTACCGCACAATTGCACTCATCTCACACGCTAGTAAACTAATGCTCAAAATTCTCCAAGCCAGGCTTCAGCAGTATGTGAACCATGAACTTCCTGATGTTCAAGCTGGTTTTAGAAAAGGCAGAGGAACCAGACATCAAATTGCCAACATCTGCTGGATCATGGAAAAAGCAAGAGAGTTCCAGAAAAACATCTATTTCTGCTTTATTGACTATACCAAAGCCTTTGACTGTGTGGATCACAATAAATTGTGGAAAATTCCGAAAGAGATGGGAATACCAGAACACCTGATCTGCCTCTTGAGAAATTTGTATGCAGGTCAGGAAGCAACAGTTAGAACTGGACAAGGAAAAACAGACTGGTTCCAATAAGAAAAGGAGTATGTCAAAGCTGTATATTGTCACCCTGTTTATTTAACTTATATGCAGAGTACATCATGAGAAATGCTGGACTGGAGGAAACACAAGCTTGTATCAAGATTGCTGGGAGAAATATCAATAACCTCAGATATGCAGAGGACACCACCCTTATGGCAGAAAGTGAAGAGGAACTCAAAAGCCTCTTGATGAAAGTGAAAGAGGAGAGTGAAAAATTGGCTTAAAGCTCAACATTCAGAAAACGAAGATCATGGCATTCTGTCCCATCACTTCATGGGAAATAGATGGAGAAACAGTGGAAACAGTGTCAGACGTTATTTTTTGGGCTCCAAAACCACTGAAGATGGTGACTGCAGCCATGAAATTAAAAGACGCTTACTCCTTGGAAGGAAAGTTATGACCAACCTATATAGCATATTCAAAAGCAGATACATTACTTTGCCAACAATGGTCGGTCTAGTCAAGGCTATGGTTTTTCCTGTGGTCATGTATGGATGTGAGAGTTGGACTGTGAAGAAAGCTGAGCACCAAAGAATTGATGCTTTTGAACTGTGGTGTTGGAGAAGACTCTTGAGAGTCCCTTGGACTGCAAGGAGATCCAACCAGTCCATTCTGAAAGAGATCAGCCCTGGGATTTCTTTGGAAGGAATGATGCTAAAGCTGAAACTCCAGTACTTTGGCCACCTCCTGTGAAGAGTTGACTCATTGGAAAAGACTCCGCTGCTGGGAGGAATTGGGGGCAGGAGGAGAAGGGGACGACAGAGTATGAGATGGCTGGATGGCATCACCAACTCGATGGATGTGAGTCTGGGTGAAATCCGGGAGTTGGTGATAAACAGGGAGGCCTGGTGTGCTGCGATTCATGGGGTCGCAAAGAGTCGGACACGACTGAGTGACCAAACTGAATGAACTGATGATTATACAGTGGAAGTGAGAAATAGATTTAAGGGCCTAGATCTGATAGATAGAATGTCTGATGAACTACAGTGTGAGGTTCGTGATATTGTACAGGAGACACGGATCAAGACCATCCCCATGGAAAAGAAATGCAAAAAAGCAAAATGGCTGTCTGGGGAGGCCTTACAAATAGCTGTGAAAAGAAGAGAAGCAAAAAGTAAAGGAGAAAATGTAAGATATAAGCATCTGAATGCAGAGTTCCAAAGAATAGCAAGAAGGGATAAGAAAACCTTCCTCAGCAATCGGTGCAAAGAAATAGAGGAAAACAACAGAAAGGGAAAGACTAGAGATCTCTTCCAGAAAATTAGAGATACCAAGGGAACATTTCATGCAAAGATGGGCTCGATAAAGGACAGAAAAGATATGGACCTAACAGAAGCAGAAGATATCAAGAAGAGGTGGCAAGAATACACACAGAAAAACTGTACAAAAAAGATCTTCATGTCCCAGAAAATCACGATGGTGTGGTCACTGACCTAGATCCAGTAATCCTGGAATGTGAAGTCAAGTGGGCCTTAGAAGGCATCACTAGGAACAAAGCTAGTGGAGGTGATGGAATTCCAGTTGAGCTATTTCAAATCCTGAAAGATGATGCTGTGAAAGTGCTGCACTCAATATGCCAGCAAATTTGGAAAACTCAGCAGTGGCCACAGAACTGGAAAAGGTCAGTTTTCAGTCTGATCCCAGAGAAAGGCAATGCCAAAGAATGCTCAAACTACCGCACAATTGTACTCATCTCATGCTAGTAAAATAATGCTCAAAATTCTCCAAGCCAGGCTTCAGCAAAATGTGAGACGTGAACTTCCTGATGTTCAAGCTGGTTTTAGAAAAGGCAGAGGAACCAGACATCAAATTGCCAACATCCGCTGGATCATGGAAAAAGCAAGAGAGTTCCAGAAAAACATCTATTTCTGCTTTATTGACTATGCCAAAGCCTTTGACTGTGTGGATCACAATAAATTGTGGAAAATTCTGAAAGAGATGGGAATACCAGACCACCTGACCTGCCTCTTGAGAAACCTGTATGCAGGTCAGGAAGCAACAGTTAGAACTGGACAAGGAACAACAGACTGGTTCCAATAGGAAAAGGAGTATGTCAAGGCTGTATATTGTCACCCTGTTTATTTAACTTATATGCAGAGTACATCATGAGAAACGCTGGACTTGAAGAAACACGTGCTGGAATCAAGATTGCTGGGAGAGATATCAATAACCTCAGATATGCAGAGGACACCACCCTTATGGCAGAAAGTGAAGAGGAACTCAAAAGCCTCTTGATGAAAGTGAGAGTGGAGAGTGAAAAATTTGGCTTAAAGCTCAACATTCAGAAAATGAAGATCATGGCGTTCAGTCCCATCACTTCATGGGAAATAGATGGGGAAACAGTGGAAACAGTGTCAGGCTTCATTTTTTGGGGCTCCAAAATCACTGCAGATGGTGACTGCAGCCATGAAATTAAAAGACGCTTACTCTTTGGAAGGAAAGTTATGTCCAACCTAGACAGCATATTCAAAAGCAGATACATTACTTTGCCAACAAAGGTCCGTCTAGTCAAGGCTATGGTTTTTCCTGTGGTCATGTATGGAGGTGAGAGTTGGACTGTGAAGAAAGCTGGGCGCCGAAGAATTGATGCTTTTGAACTGTGGTGTTGGAGAAGACTCTTGAGAGTCCTTTGGACTGCAAGAAGTTCCAACCAGTCCATTCTGAAAGAGATCAGCCCTGGGATTTCTTTGGAAGGAATGATGCTAAAGCTGAAACTCCAGTACTTTGGCCACCTCATGTGAAGAGTTGACTCATTGGAAAAGACTCTTCTGCTGGGAGGGATTGGGGGCAGGAAGAAAAGAGGACGACAGAGGATGAGATGGCTGCATGGCATCACTGACTCGATGGCTGTGAGTCTGAGTGAACTCTGGGAGTTGGTGATGGGCAGGGAGGCCTGGAGTGCTGCGATTCATGGGGTCGCAAAGAGTCGGACACAACTGAGGGACTGAACTGAACTGATAAGGCCCTACCCACCAGAGCAAGCTCAGTTTTTCACATAGCCAGTCCCTCCCATCATGAAGCAAGAATGATAATCTCCCAGCCTCTAAAATGAAAACCACAATCACAGAAAGCTAACCATGGTGATCATATGGATCACAGCCTTGCATAACTCAGTGAAGTTATGAGCCATGCTATGCATGGCCACCCAAGATGGATGGGTCATTGTGGAGAGTCCTGACAAAACATCTACTGGAGAAAGGAATGGTAAAACACTTCAGTATTCTTGCCTTGAGAGACCCGTGAATAGTATGAAAAGGCAAAAAGATATGGCAGTGGAATATGAGACCCAAGGTCAGTAGGTATCCAATATGCTATTGGGGAAGAGCTGAGAATAGCTACAAAAGAATGAAGAGGCCGGGCCAAAGTGGAAAGGATGCTCAGTTGTGGATGTGTCTGGCGGTGAAAGTAAACTTTGATGTTCAACATCTTTGCATCTGTTTATTTGCCATGTAGATTTCCTTTAGTGAGAGGCCTTTTCAATTATTTTGCTCAATCTTTATTGAATTGTCTTTTTATTATAATTTATATGCTTTGCATACAGTATAGTGGACAATTTATATAAATTTAACTTTCTTAAGAAAACATTACAAACTTTATTACAAAAAAATAAAGTATCATTCAGTTTACACTTTATAGTATAAGACACAATATGTTAAATAATATTTTAACGAACTCTATTTTATGTCTCTCCCTTTATCAGGCACTAACATTTGGAACAATAGAGCTGACTCAGACTTTGTATCAGATGCAACAGCAAGTCTAATCTCAACATTCATTGTTTCTTTTGTAGCACAGAGGGTGTTGTGGCAAAGGGGTGAAGAACACAAATGACATGTGTTGCAGTATTTGGGCATCTTTGCAGTGGGCTTCTCCAAAAATCACTAATTATTTTATATTGGATAGCTCACTTTCCAGTGTTTTTGGAATCTGAATGCAAAAATTATTCATCTTTATTCTTAATTGTTTAACTTTTTGTTTGTTCAGATCCATAAGTTCAACATTTAATTTAGAACTTCCACCTTACAGATCCATCCATGAGAGAAGTCAAGTAGAAAAAATATTTTAATATACAAGGAACACTGATATTCTCACAAATGTATGCTGAGGTTATAGGACCCATAACAGGCTGATGATTGTTGAGTAGACAGCAGGCTGCTTACCTGCCCATAGGCATCAGACTTGGATGTACCAGGTACCCTTAACTGCTGGCCTCGCCAGGTGTGTTGAACCATTGTGGAAGGAACACTGTCCTGTTTGATTAATAACCTCTTTATAAATATTTAATATTGATCTTACCTATATTTTAAAATCTATTTAAGAGGATATATTCTTGCATAGAATTTTATTTTAAATAATTTCCTCTTAAGGTCAAGAAACAGTCTGAAAACCTGTTTTCAGATTCACATTATTTCACTGAATTTTATTTAAACTCTAGGTGAGTTGAATTCACATATTTAGCAGATGTCACAGTCAGCTGGGGAAGAGGCTTGTTACTATGCAGATTCCTGTTGTAATCTTCCCCCCTCTCCTGCCCTAATACATCTGATTCAGTTGGTCCAGGTTGGACCTCCCTATTTTCCCCAGGTAATTCTGAAGAGTCTGCCAGGCACTGAGAAACAATGCACAAGGCTCTCAATTGTTTCAAATGGGATTGTTAAGTTTTCTGATAGAGCTTTCTTCTGATAACAGAGATTGGAATTAGAAAATCTTAGTTCAGAAACAAATGGGGAAAAGGGGTAATTCAAGCACCATGTAACAACAAGAAATATAACTTAAAAAAAAAAAAAAAAAAAAAACAGTGTTCTACCCATTGACACCATATATGAAGTATAAGCCCCAAGTCCAGTTAGAACCCTGTCAGCCTAGAATCAAAAGATCTGATTCCATGCCCTCAATTCACACAAATGGCCTGAGTGGCCTTATGAAAATCACATGACCTCCTCAAATCCAAACAGAAAGGGACGGCTCCAGGATACTCCCTCTCCCCACCCCCAGTAGTTTGGGTCTTCTGGGGCTGTGTGAATTGGCTGTATTTAAGCTTGTGGGAAGACAGAACATTGAGATTTGGAGTATTATTGCAATTATGATCTCATTTGTACTCTCAGATGGATGATGTTTTTAAACTTTTTTTCTAGATGAATTGCAGGTGATATGTCAAAATCAGAAACTAGGAGTTGAGCTAAACTCATTTTTCATCATCTCTGAAATCTAATGAGAACTAAGTACATCTATCCCTTATAACATGTACAGAAGTAAAATACTGTAGCACAAAGGGTGGGGATGGGAGTGAGTAAAGGAAACATTGCCATTCAAACTAGATGGTGACAAGTTAAACATGTACATTGTAATCTCTAGAACAACTATTGGACATTGGAAGGACTTGTTGGAGTCATTGGAAGGACTGATGCTGAAGTTGAAACGCCAGTATTTTGTTCATCTGAAGTGACTGCTGCTAAGTCACTTCAGTCGTGTCCAACTCTGTGTAACCCCATGGACGGCAGCCCACCAGGCTTCCCCATCCCTGGGATTCTCCAGGCAAGAACACTGGAGTGGGTTGCCATTTCCTTCTCCAATGCATGAAAGTGAAAAGTGAAAGTGAAGTCGCTCAGTCATGCCCAAATCTTAGCGACCCCATGGACTGCAGCCCACCAGGCTTTTCTGTCCATGGGATTTTCCAGGCAAGAGTACTGGAGTAGGGTGCCATTGCCTTCTCCGTCATCTGAAGTGAACAGACAACTAATTGGAAAAGTCCTTGATTCTGGGAAAGATTGAAGGCAGAAGAAGAGGGTATCAGAGGATAAGATTGCTGGATGGCATCACCAGTGCAATGGACATGAAACTTGGGCAAACTTCGGGAGATGGTAAGGGACAGGGAAGCCTGGCATGCTGCAGTCTATGGGATAGACATGACTGGGTGACTGAACAACAGCAACAGAAACAACTATTAAAAAAAAATACCAAAGGCATACCTAAAAGGATGATAGAGGCAATAGAATGGATTACTAAAATTTACTCAATTAACCAAAATATGATAGGAAAGGAGGAACAAAACCATATAGAAGAAACAGAAAAGAAGAAAATGAGATATAGACTTAAAACACAAACATATCAG
This sequence comes from Bos indicus x Bos taurus, assembly GCF_003369695.1. Lineage (NCBI taxonomy): Eukaryota > Metazoa > Chordata > Mammalia > Artiodactyla > Bovidae > Bos > Bos indicus x Bos taurus. Next base: position 26,442 of record NW_020867070.1, read on the forward strand.
TGATTATAAGAAATATAAACAAATCAAACATTTTAATTAATTAAATAAAGATTATTAGACTTTTTTTTCCTTAGGAAATCAATATCAATTATACACTATTTATAAAAGAATCACTTTAAATATAAACACACAGACAAGTTGAAAGTAACAATATAGAAAAAGATATTCATGCCAACAGTAACCCTAAGGAAACTAGGGCAGCTCTACTGATTTCAGACAAAGAAGATTTCAACATAAGGAGAATTACTAGTGATGATTAGGGTTGTTTCTTAATGATAAAGGTCAATTCTGAAGACCAAGTAAACCTACACTTGATAATATTTACTCTGTGGTTGATTCTCCTTGTTCCTTGGCAATTCATTCCAGGTACAAGCTCATTTTTAAAATGAACCTAGTATGTGAGACAGCAAAAGAGACACAGATGTATAGAACAGTCTTTTGGACTCTGTGGGAGAGGGCGAGGGCGGGATGATATGGGAGAATGGCATTGAAACATGTAAATTATCATATGTGAAACAAATCGCCAGTCCAGGTTCTATGCATGATACAGGGTGCTCGGAGCTGGTGCACTGGGATGACCCAGAGGGACGGGATGGGGAGGGAGCTGGGAGGGGGGTTCAGGATGGGGAACACATGTACAACCATGGTAGATTCATGTCAATGTATGGCAAAACCAATACAATATTGTAAAGTAAAATAAATAAATAAAACTGAAAAAAAAAATGAACCTAGGATCATTCCTTCAAATAAAAACTAGTTGGATGAAGTTCAGATCCCTTCTTTAGTTTATAATAGTTGTCACAACCCAAGAAGAAGTTGGTCTTTGGGTAAACCTGGTGAGAACTGTCAAGAGCAAGGTTTACAGCCTGCCCTGCACAGAGAACTTGCTTTTCAGAACAGAGAGGACATTCTAGTATTATGCTAATTTGGATATAGGAAGATAGGATAATAAATGATTCAGAATTACTTTGACATCTGCTGGAAAGAGTCATATAAGCTGCTTATTAGAAATATAATGCAGGCTGATTTCTTAAAGTTGTCTTAACACTTTTCTAGGGAATTGCAACATGTGAGCTCAAATGGAAGACCCAGCTGAGCAGGAGGAAAAGATCTTATTTGTCCATAGCTGCTTCGGCTGCTGCTGCTGCTAAGTCTCTTCAGTCGTGTCCGACTCTGTGCGACCCCATAGACGGCAGCCCACCAGGCTCCCCAGTCCTTGGGATTCTCAAGGCAAGAACACTGGAGTGGGTTGCCATTTCCTTCTCCAATGCATGAGAGTGAAAAGTGAAAGTGAAGACGCTCAGTCGTGTCCAACTCTTAGCGACCCCATGGACTGTAGCCCACCAGGCTCCTTCATCCATGGGATTTTCCAGGCAAGAATACTGGAGTTGGGGTGCCATTGCCTTCTCCGTTGTCCATAGCAAGACCCAGTAAATCTTTGCTGAATGTTTTTAGAGGACAGAAAAAAGGAGGATGAATTGCACAGTTTGAGTTTTGTGCAAATAAAATATTTCCACTAAATATTTACATATATAAATATAAAATATTTTCATAAAATGAAATATTATTATTCAGTTAGATTCTTTAATAGTGTGCTTACTGTAGGGTAGGAATGGAGGAAAAAGGGCAATATTACTGGAAGAAAGATGGCAAATTGCACAAAACCATCACATTGCTGCGTGATTTCATAATAAGGCTTTAGTCTGCTGTTAGCTGAAGAGGCTCGATTAGATGGCCTTAAAGACTCTATCCGAATATGACATCCTGATTCTTTGTTCTTCACAACAGGCCAGAGTAGGTTTGGAAAATAAACTGTTTTATTCAGAGGTGTGCTCAGTTGCTTCAGTCATGTCCAACTCTTTGCGAACTCATGGACTATAGCCCACCAGGCTCCTCTGTCCATGAGATTCTCCAGGCTAGAATATTGGAGTTGGATGGGTTGCCATTTCCTTCTTCAGGGGAGCTTCCTCACCCAAGGATCAAACCCGTGTCTCCTGCATCTCCTGCATTGCAGGCATATTCTGTACCCACTGAGCTACCTGGGAAGCCCTTATTCAGAGGTAGGAACACTTAATACAATTCAGACTATACATTTGCAATCAGTATTTAACACAGATCAATTATGCAAATAGATTCAATTTGCTCTTTTCTTAAGCAGAGGAATATAAATACATAAGGGCCTCCATTAACACTAAAAATGTTGACATAATAAAGGTAAAGCTCAACATAGTGACATGGACTTCCCATGTTCATTGTTTTAAAAAAATAAATTGGAATTTGTTTGACATCAATAATTTTTCCTTGAAATTGGGATGTAGTGATGTTTTATGCATGTTATGCAGAGCAAATAGTCTATTTTCAATTTCTGTGTTCAGATATTCATATATAATTGCAAATTGTATACAACTGGTGTTTTGTGTAAATGCCAAGTGAAGTTAGCAAATGTCATGGTTACTAGAGCAGTCTTCTGGTGAATTGCAGTATGGCAACATTTACAGGGTATGAGACACTGAACTACTTGGGGAACAGGGAAGGGAATAAAAGGATATATTAGACAGTGATTCTCTATTAAGAACAGGGGTGAATCTACAATGAGACAATTAGAAACCCAAACATTGAAAGTATTGATGATATTACAGATGATATTACACCTCTTAATGAAGGTGAAAGAGGAGAGTGAAACTGCTGGCTGAGAACTCAACATTCAAAAAACGAAGATCATGGCATTCGGTCCCATCACTTCATGGCATATAGGTGGGGAAACAATGGAAACTGTGAGAGACTTTATATTTTGGGGCTCCAAAATCACTGCATATGGTGACTGCAGCCATGAAATTAAAAGACACTTGCTCCTTGGAAGAAAAGCTATGGCTAACCTAGATAGAATATTAAAAAGCACATTACTTTGCTGACAAAGGTCTATCTAGTCAAAGCTATGGTTTTTCTAGTCATCATGTATGGATGTGAGAGTTGGACTATAAAGAAAGCTGAGCACCAAAAAATTGATGCTTTTGAACTGTGGTGTTGGAGAAGACTCTTAAGAGTCCCTTGGACTGCAAGGAGATAATCCAACTAGTCAATCCTAAAGGAAATTAGTCCTGAATATTCATTGGAAGGCCTGATGCTGAAACTCCAATAATTTGGCCACCTGATGTGAAGAACTGACCTATTGGAAAAGACCCTGATGATGGGAAAGATTGAAGGTGGGAGGAGAAGGGGACAATAGAGGATGAGATGGTTGGATGGCATTATCCAGTTAATAGACATAAGTTTGAGCAAGCTCCGGAAATTGGTGATGGACAGGGAGGCCTGGTGTGCAGCAGTCCATAGGGTCACAAAGAGTCCGACGTAACTGAAGTGACTAAAGTTAAGGCTGGGCTTGTATGAAATCTTCAGGGACAGCTGTGCCATACTGAAAACTACCACGAGGGGGCAGCAGACTCCAGGCGTCCAGGTGAGCATCGTGGAAAGGCCTGGAATGAGAGGCCAGGAAGGCAGCAGTACAAGTAAGAAGTGTCACAGGCCCCGACGTTATCCACCACATCTACACTTTATACCCAGAAACGCACACTTCTGCTCCTGCAGAATCACTCTATTTCCTCGTCCAGGTACAATCCTTTATATCTTAAATATGGCAAATGTCAGTGGTTTGCAAACTTGGCTATAAATTCAGACCACCAGGAGAGCTCTGTCAAATACCAGTGCTGAATCCTCATCTCACTTAAGTCAGAATCTCAGAGAAGGGGAGGGAGGAGTCAACACTTTTTAAAACCCCGCAGGTGATTCCACCCTGCAGCCAACTGAGAACCTTTGTCGGAAGCAAAAGATCTCATTTCTTCCCAAATGGCAGCTGCTTTCATTGCTAGAAAGCGTGAAAAAGGGTAAGTCACTAGTCATGTCTGAGTCTTTGCAGATCCATGGCCTACAGCCCACCAGAATACCATAGAATTGTCCAGGCAAGAATACTGGAGAATTCCTTCTCCAGGGAATCTTCCTGACCCAGGATCAACGCAAGTCTCCTGCATTGGCAGATGGGACATTTACCGCTGAGCCACCTGGGGAGTCCCTCTCCAAGGTGTGGCTCGTGCCAATAGAATGTGCTTTAGAGTACATGCTGTCCCTGAAAAGTCCTCCATGGGGCTGCTATATGTGATTCCTGTCAGCTGGGCTGGTGGAAGAGGCAGGGTTCTCAAAGAACACGCTCAGCTGTGCTTCCTGTGGCTCCAGACCGCAGGGCCTGGAGCAGCGTCTCTGCACACGGCCCCTGACCGCCATCTTGAATCACAGTGCTGGGTGCATCGATTTTACATACAGCCATCGGAGCTGAGGTGTTAGCAGAGCTATTTTGCACCAGGGAGTCTTGTCTGAAGGTCCGGGTGAGAGGCCTCTGCAGAGGTACCCTGTGAGCAAGTGAAACTTGACTCAGCACAAAGGGAGAGATAAAAGGTAACACTCTATTTTATTACCTAGATTCTATTTTTACTCCCAGGGAATTGTTGATGGGCATTGTTGGTGACTGTTCCATCACAGCCCAGCCTCACGGAATATTAAGGATGCCATCTTACCTTTAATGACTGTTTCCTTTGTTACCTATGGAGATAATCTTGATGAGGAGAAAGAGACCAATTTCTCCTCTCTGCTTAAAGGTCCAAAAACGGAAGCCATTGATATAATCAATTTTGTTTGATTTATTGTTTTTTTGCCCATAAGGTTAACTTGCTTGTGGCTGGGACTTGATGGTGCTCTGAAATAAGTGGGAGTCCTTGGTGCCCTTCATTTGAAGAAGACAACTGTGTGTTAGTTAAATGGGAAAGGGAATGATGTAGGCATCAGAGTGCAGAGGAAACCAGGTCTAGACTCCCAGGTGACAGGCTAAGCCTGCCTCGTTGCTATGGAAACAGTGTGTCTATGCTTGTGATATGGGAAGGAAGGGGGCACAATCATTAAAAAAAATCAGGAGGGGGACACAGATTTTGAGAAAAATAGGATCCCACAAAAATTGGCTCAAACTAGCTACAGTCAAGATGGTTTTGAGCATGGTCTGGTCTCTGACCTCTAACTCATAGCACCTTCATTATAACACTAAAAATCAGTCCCCTTGTGCCATGAAAGGTGCTGTGATAGTTACAAGGCTGACGATATATGGGCAAAAAAGTGATACCGAAGGTGGTGGGGTAGGGGAAGTCCCAACTGTTCCCCACTCAAAAACCAATAAAGAGACCAGGTTGGTGGAAAGAAACATTTACTTTATTTTGGATGCCGGTATGGGGCAGGTGAGGGTGGATACCTCTCCAAAGGCTGACTCCCTCAACCCTTGACAATCAGTGCACAAGAGCTTTTAAAAGACAGAGGGAGAGAGCTATATGTTGAAAAAGAGAGTCAGCTTTGACAGTCATCTTCAAATTGGTCACCAGTGGTCTGACAAGCTTCATCTTGATTGTTTTAAGTACAGTTAATCTTAAGTTCCAGGGTTGGTTCCCATTTCTCAAGGTCAGTTCTCAGAATTGTTGCAGTTTATGTCATGACTACAGTCTGGTCATTATGTAGTTCTTTTACCTAGTGGGGTTTTGAGTGCCTATAACACGGCTCAGAGGCTATGGCTCAGAATATTATCTATAACCCTTGAGAAGGAATTGAGAGGTCCTTGACTATGTTTAATGACTGCGTTATTATTATTTGGTCTCGTTTGACTTTTCCTTTGTTTCTGCATGTTCTCACTTCTCTAATTAAACTTTTATTCTGTGGCTAAAGTTTTTCCACAGACATAAGACAGGCAGAGGACATGGGGGGCTAGGACCATAGGGTCTTGCTCCATTTCAAAAGTGTTAGATGGTTCAATTCTTGAAAATCCCCATCTCTTCCCTGGAATAGCAAGAATATTCCTCCCACTCATTATCATATGAAATTATCCAGCCCATAGCAACTCACAACCCCATACCCTGGGTCCTCTAAGAGGGTCCACATTCTTAGTATGGAGTGTGTGTCTACCTGAATAAGTCCATTTTCTCTCTACTTCAGCTCACTCTTCAATTCTTTCCTGCATAAAGCCAAGGACCCTTACTTAGAAGCTGTTTCCTGGTACTCCCACTTCTCCCAGAATGAGATATTTCCTTCTACCACACCACTTGTAACATAGAGGATGAAGAATAGGGATTATAGATCTAACCTGATTACAAAGTAGATGATCTAGGTTTAGGAAAAGTTCTTACTTATCTTCCTAGTGCTGTCTCAGGGGCTTCCCTGGTGGCTCAGAGGTTAAAGCATCTTCCTGCAATGCAGGAGACCTGGGTTTGATCCCTGGGTTGGGAAGATCCCATGGAGAAGGAAATGGCAACCCACTCCAGTATTCTTGCCTGGAGAATCCCATGGATGGAGGAATTTGGTGGGCTACAGTCCACAGGGTCACAAAGAGTCCGAACTTTAGCAAAGTCTGGCTTCTGCTTTTCCTTGGCGAATGTCTTTAACATGTATTTTGTTTTTAAAATCAGGTTTGGTAAGGAAGGGTGTAACTGGGTTCTCATCTCTCCCCAGCTGGATGGCACACACTTCATCTCCCTCTGTGGCATTCTCTCATCCTGGCTCACAGACTCTGTAAGCCTGCTGCCTCCCTCTTTCTGAATTTTCCAGACCCTAAGAGGGAAATCAGGGTTTTCTATTTTACTTGTAATACAAGATGATGGCATGGGAGTCTCCTCTACAAAGCTGCCAACTCGCCTGGCTTCTAGCAGGAGGTAAGGTACTTGGGCGGGGGGGGGGCGGGGGGGGGGGGCGGTTCTGTCATATCCTGTATCCCTCCTACTTTTTCCTTGCTTTGGAGATTGAGGATGGTGAACATGGGGGACACGGCTCTCCAGCTCTCTGCCTCTTGTTCCCTGACCTTTGCTCTCCTGTGACTTGGGTTTAATCTCTCTTCGCTGGAGAAAAACTTGGTTAGCTAAGTTTTCTTGCAAGCTGTGCTCTTTATGCCAACACCAGTGGCCTTTAAGCTATAACCTCAAGAATTCTGTTTTCATTCCTTTATCATGAACATTCAGACCATAGCAAGGGCAATTAATTTAATATTCAGGTAAAATACCTTGCTATAATAACCTCCACTTATTGAACATCACTTCTGCATCAAAAATTGCAACAAGAACTTTCACATAAACAATAACTCCATGAAATAGACATTACTTTTTAATTTTTTTTTTAATTTGGCTTTGTTGGGTCTTAGCTGTGGCACTCAGGATCTACACTGTGTCAAGTGAGATCTTTTGTTGGGTTGCATGGACTCTCTTATATGGAGTGGTCAGACTCAATAGTTGTGGTGCTTGGACTCAGTTGCTCCACTGCCATGTGGGATCTTAGTTTCTCAAACAGGGATCCAACATGAGTCCCCTGCATTGCAAGGTGAATTCTTAACCACTGGACTGCCAGGGAAGTCCCAGATATTTCTTTTTCGTACCCATTTTACAGATGAGAAACTGAGTTCAGAAAACACAAGTGTCATTCAACCAAAGGTGGAAGAGTTGCTCCCATTTGGAGATGGCCTTCCTTATTTATCTGACACAGCTTCTAGAAACCTAAGAGTTTCCAGGTTTTGGAGGCATCAGGTAGAAAGAAAAGACCAATATTTTAATTCTACTTACAAAGGTGTAATTTTTCAAATTGTTGTAAGTCATAAATTAGCTTGAGGGAAAGGGTTTCCTTATATCTGGAATACACAAACTTAAGCTAGTAATATTTTAGACAAAAAAAAATTATAACCATTTTTTATTATTTTAATTGGAGGCTAATTACTTTACAGTATTTTGATGGGTTTTGCCATACATTGATATGAATCAGCCATGGGTGTACATGTGTTCCCCATCCCAAACCCCCCTCCCATTCCCCTCCCCATCCCATGCCTTTGGTCATCCTGGTGGACCAGTTTTGAGTCCCCTGTTTCAGGCATCGAACTTGGACTGATCATCTATTTCACATATGGTAATATACATGTTTCAATGCTATTCTCTCAAATCATGCCACCCTTGGCTCCTCCCACAGAGTCCAAAAGTCTGTTCTTTATACCTGGATCTCTTTATTTTATGAAAACATCAGGTTTTCCATTAGGACTATAGTTTCTTACAAAGTTTAGTTCAAGATTTGAAACTTATCAGAAACCTATACTTGTCAAAAGTCCTTCCTATGAATCTTCTTAAAGATGAAACATTTTACAAACACATCTGAGTACAGCAACTGTCTGTAAATGGCAAAAAACTTTTTGCATACATGTGCATACCGCACAGGTTAATAAGCTGTTTTTCTCTTGTTCATCTGTCTTACATCATTTGAATTTCCAAGGCCCCAGCCAGAGAGCCTAGAAGGGTAAAAGAAAAATGAATTTTCTCCTCCTTCACCTGGTGCTGGTTGCTGTTCAGTCACTAAGTTGCGTCGTATTCTTTGTGATTCCATGGACTACAGCTCTCCAGGCTTCCCTGTCCTTCACTCGTTTACTCAGACTCATGTCCATTGAGTTTGTGATGCCATCCAACCATCTCATCCTCTGTTGCCCCCTTCTCCTCCAGCCCTCAGTCAGCCAAAGTATGGAAGCTTCAGCTTTAGCATCAGTCCTTCCAATGAATATGAATATACCTTTCCCTGATGGCTAAGATGGTAAAGAGTCCGCCTGCAGTGCAAGAGACCCAGGTTCCATACCTGGGTTGGGAGGATCTCCTGAAGAAGGAAATGGCAAACCACTCCAGTAATTCTTGCCTCAAGAATCCCATTGACAGAGAAGCCTGGTGGGTTATAGTCCATGGGGTAGCAAAGAGTTGAACACAACTGAGCAACTAACACCTTCACATTTGATGTGTTAAAACATATATAACACAAAGTGAAACATTTTAACCATTTTTAAATATCCTCTTCTGTGGCATTAATTATATTCACGTTGTTGTGCAACCATCACCACTGTCCATCTCCAGAACTTTTTCATCCCCCACCTGAACTCTGTATTCATTAGACACCCCACCCTCTCCCAACCCCTAGCAAACACCATTCTACTTTGTGTCTCTATGAATTTGACTACTCTAGGCACCTCATATAACTGGAATCACAGTATTTGTGTTTTAGTTACTCAGTAGTTCTGGACACCAAGTGTGTACTAACCAATTCTCCCATTCTCCAGACATAACTGTGTCCTACAATTATCTGCCTGGAGTTAGTGTTAGACCTTGTCTTCAGTTAAGGACTCAGTCCCACAAAACTACCCCTTCTTCTCAACTTGAGAAGCCAGTCATGAGTCCAGGTCATTACCTGTTATTCTCATGGATTGGTCATAAATCAGGGTTCCCGTAACCTCCTCTTTGGGTTTGGTAATTTTCTGGGGTGACTAACAACTCAGGAAAACAGTTTACTCAACTAGATTACTGGCTTATGATAAAAGGATTCAACTCAGGAACAGCCAGATGGAAGAGATGTGGAGAGCAAAGTAGGGGGGAGTGGCAAGGGCTTCCAAGCCCTCTCCAGGACAGTCACCCTCCCAGCACCTGCACATGTTCACTAGCCAGAAAGTTCTGTGAATCCCATCCTACTGGTTTTTTATTGAGGCTTCATAGAAGCATAGTTAGGCAAGGTTGATTAAAGCATTGGCCATTGGTGGTTGAATTTTTTCCAGTCCCTCTCCTCCTGGATGTGGAAGGTGGGATTGAAAGTTCCATCTTTTAATCAGGTATTTGGTTTCACTGATAAGCAGGCATTCAAAAACTCAGGTGTGGCTGAAAGGGGTTTGTTATAACTTTTGTTATAACTAACAAAGTACATCTCATCACTCTTAGTTCTCCTAAAGGTTTCAGGAGCTCTGAGCTGGGGAGCAGCATGAAGACCAACTCTATTTCTAATTATAAGTCAGAACATCATAGTCTTCAAGGTTCATCCATGCTGCAACATGTGTCAGAATTTACTTCCTTTTTAATGCTGAGTGATATTTCATTGTACGTTTATACTACACTTTGTTTATTTGTTCCAGAAATAACACTTGAGTGTTTTTATTTTCTTCATATATCTTTCAGATGGTTTTCATATATGGAAAAAAAGTCTAAAGTTACTTATTTTCCTCTTGTACTGATATGCACTTATTAGCTCATTCACATTTATTTGTTTATTTGAGGGGTAAACAAACCAAACTTTGACTTCTTGCTTATGTACTTTTCTCTGTGCATCAGTTCACTGCTTAGTAACTGTCCTTCATGTCAGAAGAAGAATGTGCTGTGGTCTTTCCTCTTTCTCTTCTCTTATCAAAACAGGATTTCTCTAGGGCCAGCCTAGCAGTAGAATAGACCCTAGGGAGCCTGAGGCTGTCATCTAAGTAGCCCTACTAGCTTTGTCTCTGTCATATATGCTCATCTCCACTGACCAGTATTGGCAAGTAGCCCTGTTTATCTCAGGCAGTGGAGGAAGCATAGTCCCCTCTTTGGTCCAGAGAGATGGAGAAACTTTTTGAGTTACATGAAATATTTTCAGAAGTTGTAGTGCCCTCCTCTTTGTGGTGGGGTGTGGATATCCTTGTCATTCACCAGACCTGTGTTTCTTAAGACCTCCTGTGGGCAGGCTGTTGAGTAGGCACTTGAGTCCCAGGGAGCGGTCCATGGTGTCTTTAGCATCTGGGCCACCAGGGAAGCCAAAACCAGGACAGACCCAGCAATTATAACTCTTAGTTCATTTCTTAAAAGCTGAAAATGAAACTAACAGGATTCTTTCTTCCTTTCCTCATAAAGATTAGTTTACATTTTACCTGTAAACAAAGTGGTGAGTGACTGACATATAGTAGATATTCAGCAAGTATATCTGGTAGATGGGTAAGTAAGATCTGTTCTCACGTAAAATATGACCAAAGAATCTAATTCTTAAAAAAAAAAAAAAAATATTCTACAGCATGTTATTACATAATCTGTGTTATTTTTGTTTTTTAAGCTCAGATATACTTTAGGATTGTGTTTTCTTGGCCTTGGCAATTTTTAAAAAGTCCCTGTATCTGCTGTGCAGGTTGATTTCCCCACCGTTATGATCATACTGTCTGTGGTCCCAGTCTGGAGACCACAGCATTTCAGTTGTTCTACTGGACACGACTCTGACCCCATGTCAATTTGCTCTGTGGCAACCATTTGCCCCAGCAAAGTATCTTCATACACATCTAGCTTCCTGGTTCTAAATTACATCAAGCACATCAGAAATGTTGATGCAAAAGTGTTGGCTTTCACTATTATTCAGCAAAGTTCTGGAAGTCCTAGCTACAGAGATCAGAGAAGAAAAAGAAATAAAAGGAATCCAGATCAGAAAAGAAGTAAAGCTTTCAATGTTTGCAGATGACATGATACTGTACATAAAAAAAAAAAAAAAAGTATCAGAAAATTACTAGAGCTAATCAGTGAATTTAGCAAAGTTGCAGGATACAAAATCAATACATGGGAATCACTTGCATTTCTATACACTAACAATGAAAAATTAGAAAGAGAAATTAAGGAATCCATTACATTCACCATTGCAACAAAAATAATTAAATATCTAGGAATAAACTTACCTAAGGAGACAAAAGAATTGTACACAGAAAATTATAAGACACTGATGAAAGAAATCAAAGATGACATAAACAGATGTAGAGATATTTCATGTTCCTGGGTAGGAAGAATCAGTATTGTATAAATGACTATACTACCAAATGCAATCTACAGATTCAACATGATGCTTATCAAATTACCAATGGCATTTTCCACAGAACTAGAACAAAAAAATTTCACAATTCATATTGAAACAGAAAAGACAACAAATAGCCAAAGCAGCCCTGAGAAAGAAGAATGGAACTGGAGAAATCAACCTTCCTGACATCAGGTTATACTACAAAGTTACAGTCATCAAGACAGCATGGTACTGGCACAAAAACAGAAATATAGACCAATGGAACAAGGTAGAAAGTCCAGAAATAAACCAATACACCTATAGATACCTTATTTTTGACAAAGGAAGCAAGAATATACAGTGGGGCAATGACAGCCTCTTCTATAAATGGTGTTGGGAAAACTGGACAGCTACATGTAATAGAATGAAACTGAAACACTTCCTAAGACCATACACAAAGATAAACTCAAACTGGATTAAAGACCTAAATGTAAGACCAGAAACTATAAAACTTTTAGAGGAAAACATAGACAGAACACTCGATGGCATAAGTCAAAGCAAGATCCTTTCTGACCACCTCCTAGAGTAATGGAAATAAAAACAAAAGTAAGCAAGTGGGACCTGATTAAACTTAAAAGCTTTTGCACAGCAAAGAAGACTATAAGAAGGTGAAAAGACAATCCTCAGAATGGGAGAAAGCAATAGCAAGTGAAACAACTGACAAAGGATTAATTTCCAAAATATACAAGCAGCTCATACAACTCAATGCTAGAAAAACAAGCAACCCAATCAAAAAGTGGGAAAAAACCTAAACAGACATTTCTCCAAAGAAGACATACAGATGGCTAACAAACACGTGAAAAGATGCTCAACATAGCTCATTATTAGAGAAATGCAAATCAAAATGACAATGAGATATCATCTTACACCAGTCAGAATGGGCATCATCAAAAAGTCTAAAAACAATAAATGCTGGAGAGGGTGTGGAGAAAATGGAATGCTCTTGCACTGTTGGTGGGAATGTAAATTTATACAGTCACTATGGAAGATGGTATGGAGAGTCCTTAAAAACTAGGAATACAACCACCATGTGACCCAGCAATCCCATTCCTAGGCATATACCCTGAGGAAACCAGGGTTGAAAAAGACCCATGTATCCCATTGTTCATTTCAGCACTGTTTACAATAGCTAGAACATGGAAGTACCCTAGATGTCCATCAATAGATGAATGAATAAAGAAGCTGTGGTACATATACATGATGGAATATTACTCAGCCATAAAAAGGAACACATTTGAGTCAGTTCTGATGAGGTTGATTAACCTAGAACTTATACAGAGTGAAGTGAGTCAGAAGGAGAAAGATAAATATTATATTCTAATGCACATATACGGAATCTAGAAAAATGGTACTGAAGAATTTATTTGCAGGGCAGCAATGGGGAAATAGACATAGAGAATAGCCTTACAGATTTGGGGAGAGGGGAGGAGAGGGTGAGATGTATGGAAAGAGTAACATGGAAACATAGATTACCACATGTAAAATAGATATCCAAATGGAATTTCCTGTATGGCTTAGAAAACTCAAACAAGGGGCTCTGTATCAACCTAGAGGGGTGGGATGGGGCGGGAGATGGGAGGGAGGTTCAAAAGGGAGGGGGCATATGTATCCCTGTGGCTGATTCATGCTGAGGTTTGACAGAAACCAACAAAGTTATCTAAAGCAATTATCCTTCTATAAATTTTTTTTTAAATGTTGGCTTTCTATTGGTGACAATAAAGCAATATCTAAAGGTGGAGATAGAGGTGACCTTATCCCCCTTTCCACACACTCCACAGCCTTCCCACTGTCAACATCCCGCAACAGAGTGACATTTTGTTCAACTGATGAACCCACATTGACACATCACCCAAAGTCTGTAGTTTACAATAGGGTTCACTCTTGGTGTTGTGTGTTTTATGGGTTTGGACAAAAGTATAATGACATTTCCATCATCCTGGTATCATGTAGAATAATTTTTACTGTCCTAAAAATCCTCTCTGCTACCCCTATTCATCCCTTAACTCACACCTTTATTCTCTGGCAATCCTCTTTTTACTGTCTTCATAGTTTTGCCTTTTTGAGAATGTCATATACTTAGAATTACATAGTACTCAGCCTTTTCATATTGGCTACTTGCACTTAATAATGAGCATTTAAGTATCCTCCATGTCATCTCATGGCTCAGTAACTCATCTTTTTTTTTTTTTTTTAAATGCTGAATAATATTCCATTGTCTGTTTGGACCAGTTTATCTATTCACCTACTGAAGGACATCTTGGTAGCTTCCAAATTTTGGCAATTATGAATAAACTTGCTATAGGTAATTCATAGATTAAAAAAAATATTTTCTTTCATTTAGGGAATATAGGGAATTCCATGATGGTCCAGGAGTTAGGATTCCATGTTTCCACTGATGGGGGGCCTGGGTTCCATCCCTAGTTGGGTAACTAAGATCCCACAAGCTGCACATGATGCAGCCAAAACACCAACAAACAAACATAAAATCGACCAGCTTACTTTCAATATGCATCCAATATAGATGGAAAAGTTACCTCATTTGATCTACTTCATGTTCTATCTTCATGTTAATTGCATTATTGTTAGTGTTAGCATATTAATTTTTCCATCTTTCATGTATTTGTTTTAAAGAAGGAAAATGTAATAAAACACCTAAATGGATGTACAAAGAAGTTCCATTACAATACAGAGATGGTTGTTTTTCAGAAACTGAACACGTTAACTAATAGGCAGAGAAGGATGGCAATGCTTGATAGCCCATTGCTGGATGAAAGTTTAAATTTGAAATAAGAAAAGTGGTTCGAAGGTAACAGAGTAGATGTGGTGATCCTATAGGATACACAGATGTGTGCTAGAAATAATGTGCCTGGCTGTTTTAAATAACAATTAAAAATAAATTGCCTGACTGCTTAAAAATGACAAATTACACATACACACTAGATGGTAAAGGAAGTGGAAACTTGGTTTGGAATTTTGTCCTTAATATAGCCAGAGCAGCATTTCTCACCAGGATACAAGAAAGCTATACTTCATGGTTTGAGTCTGAAGTCTGCATGGATACATAACATGGGCTTAAATGTATTCTTACAGACCAGTCATTTGAAGAGATGGCATCTCAGGCTTTCTAACCAAAACTACCAGCTTTGGGCCAAAGGCCAGCTGCCCTTTCTCACTTGTTTATCTAGAGCTACCACCCTATTTTGGGTCCGCAGAAATAGAAAGTGAACCACAACTTTGAAATTTTGTACTAACCTTGTTAAATGGCAAAAAGGAACAAGTGCAGTTAATATTAGATATTTTTAAACCAATGTGTCAAAAATAATATTATTTCAACATGTAATCAAGGTAAAGATTGTTATTGAGCCAAAAATTGTTTTATACTGTCTTTGATATCCATTATGCACTTTACACTTACAATGTATCTCAGTTTGGACCAGATGCGTATTAAATCCTCAGAATCCTCTTGTGGACAGTGCTACTATATTGAATAACCCAGGGTTTACAGTATTATTAGTTATAATTTTTATGGGTACAAGGGAGAGAACATATTTCTCAGTGGTTAGAAGGACAGTTCTTAGTTTGGGTTCCCCAGTAGCAGACCCTGAGACAAGGATGTGAATGGAAGTAATTTATTTTGGAAGTGATTCCAGGAAACACTTGTAGGGAGTAGAGAAGTGAGACAGAGAAGGGAAGGAAGCCAATAAGCAGTGTGTTAGCAAGTTTATTACTCAGGCAACTGGACTCCTTCCTGTGAGGTCATCCTGGGAGACAGAATTGTTGCAACTGATAGGCAAGGGCACTGGGGCATTTGTCCACCCACTCTGCATCCATCATTGGTTGAGTGTTGACTCCAGGGGTTTTGACTTGACTTGAATATGGCCCCAGTGTGCTTCCACAGGCAGACAAAAGGCCCTTCAGCAGAGAGTTGCAGATAAGCAGTGAGCTGCCTTAATTTTGGAAGAATGTCAGAGGGTATGAGCTGGGAAGTTAACAGCTTCTGCTCCAGCAGGTCACACCTCAGGAACCCCAGAGACTTGATGTCACCAAGACTCTCCTTTATCCTGTCATGCTGTTCACTTATGCATCCTTTCTGAAATAGTTCTTGGCACACAGGAGGTGTTTAATAAACAGTTATTGGCTGAATGACTTTCCTTTGGATTTCTGCTTTATTCTTTCAGGTCTCTCCATGTAAATGGAGGACAGGGACACCAGCAGTTGTAGGTCGTATCCTTATAACTCCCTCACCAGAAAGGAACGAGAGAGTTTCTCTTTCTAAATTTAGGAAAAACAAAAATGAAAAACAACAAAAATATTCTCAAGAATAAAAGCCAGTTGGCCTGGTGTGGGCCATAAGGTCACATGGGCCATGGGCATGGCCATGGGCCAAGTTCTCTGGACATGGACATGGCAGATTTTGATTGGCTAGATTTGAGTCAGGTGTCCGCTCCTGAGGTTACAAGGTGGTTAGATTACTGGAAGGAGGAGTAACAAATAAATTGTCACCATATTCAGAACTGTGTATACCCAATGAAGTATGTTTAAATGTGAATGCCATTTGTCCTTTAGGTCTTCATTGAAAGTGCTTGAGGAGCAGCACTGTCTCAGCTGAACCATTTTGGTACTGCTCTTAAACCTGCTGCAGATTTAACACTTGATGCTGTGATTAGTTGGCAAATATTATATGGGCTATTTAATAATTTATAGTTGGTGCAGGTACAAATTTGCATCATGTGTCCCTGAGATTTGTTTGGAAATTAATCAAGTGCAAAAAGATCAAATCTCCTTAGATGTCGTCTTGTCATCCTCACTAGAGCCAATGGCTGGCTTCATTAACTTAGCATAATACGTTCAGTGTTCGTCCATGTTCTAGCATGCATCAACGTATCTATCTTTTTAGTTACATACAAAGTAATATTTCAAATTAATGCCATAGTAATGCCACATTTCATTTTATCCATTTATCGGTTGATGTACACTTGGATCCCCGATCCCAATTCATTTTGCACTTTTATGAATAGTGCTGCTATGTCATTTATATAAAAGTTTTCATGTGGACAGTTGTTTCATTTATCTACCTAGGAGGAGGATTGCTGGTTCATATAGTAACTTTGTGACTGTACCATTTTACATTCCCACCAGCAATGTATGAGGGTTCCAGTTTCTCTACATCCTCCTCATCACTTGCTATTGATTTTTAGTTAAAGTATTGAGCCATTTAAGATCAAGAAACAAGTGCAGATAGAGGCCTTATCACATCTTCCCCTGTTTGTAAGCTCTGTGCTGGCCTATGGCCATGCGCCTAGAATGCAGTCACTAAACATCTGCTCAATGATGAAAAGAAACCCTTTTATTTGTATGTTGCCTTTGGTTTTACAAAGTACATTCACAAATTGCGAGGCTCATGATAACCCTCTAGGGAGTAGGAAGAGGAGGGATTTCCTATTGTAGACCTGAGACAGGTACTGTAATAAGTGAAGCATCTAGAGCTCTGGTCCCCTGGCTCCAGATCCAGTTTTCTCTGTGCAATTCAGCACTGGATTTCAACATCTCTTCAAAATGTCATATTAGTTAATGTTCAGAAAATAATGCCAAGAAGTTTCAAGAGATCTTAGTTAAAAAACAAAAAGACAGAAGACACTGAGGGACTGAGTGTATTTGGTAGTTTGGCGATGGCTAATTATGGTCCCGAGATAGTTGTTGGGACTGGAGAGAACAGTGTGGGGAGTCTGGCAGAGAAGTCACTAGTCTTCCAACCTCAGCAAGAAATTTCTTCATTTTTGAAGTAGAACTAGTAGCTGAGTGCTTACAGGACTGGGAAATGTAGGGAATTTAAAAGGGAATTATAAATTAGGTGAGGACTGATTATATAGGTTATAGATTGCATTATCTGAGAAAGAGCAACATTAGAAAGGATGTAATTGAAAAATTACAGATTTCAGCTCTAATTGTCTTTTTTTGCAACAGAAAATTTAAACAGTCATGAAATATCAAGAAAGTAGTATGATACAGCCCCATCATGCCAATCAACAGAAAATGATCAAGTTTCTGCCATTTTTATGTTTGACCTATAACAATGTTTGAATATATTAAGGTTTTCTATAAAATCATATCTCCCCTGCTTTATTGATATATAATTGACAATCCAAAATGTAAATATTTAAGACATACAAACAACCTAATGACTGGAATATATGTGTGTGTGTGTGTGTGTGTGTGTGTGTGTGTGTGTGTATAGTAAAATACCACAACCAGGGCAATCAACATAGCCATCACTTCACACCTTAACCATTTTCCTTTTTAATGTTGAGAATGTCTAAGATCTACTGTCTGAGAAAAGTAAAAATACACAGGGCAATATTGGTCAACTGTAGCCACATTTCTGTACACCATTTGTGTAGAACTTATTCATTTTGCATAACTGAAGCCAAAAGCCATTATTTTAGAAAACAATTTACTTATTTACTTTTGGCTGTGCTGAGTCTTCGTTGCTGCACATAGGCTTTCTTTAGTTGCAGAGGGCAGGGGCTACTTTCCAGTTGTAGTGCATGGGCTTCTCATGGTGGTGGCTTCTCTTGTGGCAGAACATAGGTTCTAGGGCACACGGGTTCTGTCACATGGGTTTAGTTGCGCCTCAGCATGTGGAATCTCCCCGGACTAGGAATGGAACCCATGTCCCCTGCACTGGCAGTCTGATCCTCATCCACTGTTCCACTAGGGAAGTCCTCAAAAGCCATTATTAATAACACCATTTTAGCCAAGGTACAAGGGAAATTGTCAAAGAATAGCAACATGATCTTGTTAAAAGTGCTACAGATTTTGATCTTTCTTCATTTAGGGTGGAAGGTAAGAGAAACTACTGAGCTGGTAAGATGGTTATACAAATAACTAAAGACTTATGAGTGGAAGTTCAAGATTTTCTTCATTCAGTCCTACAAGATTTTCTTCATTCAGTTCATACAGTGTATTGTACACACTTTGCATGTACACTGTACATCCACCAGTGAGACAGACCGTGCTGGACTTGAACTTGAGCCCAAATCAGGATTCATCATTTACTCCTTCAAAGACCTTGGGCAGGAGCTGTCCTTGAGCCTTATCTTTCTTATCCCTAAAATAGATATGATAATACTTTCTTGAATAGGGCATTGTTAGAGTCAAAAGTGAAGTAAGGTCCCCAGAAAGTGCCTAACCTGGGTTCTATAACATATGCCATTGCTATTCCACAAGGCCCTGAGCATCTGATGAAAGAAATCATAATGCAGTCTCTCGCATGCTCCATGTTCCCCTTTCCTAATCTAAGAGGGCAGTAAAAAGCTCACAGAAGTTCTCCACACAGTGTAGTGTGTGAGATGCCAAAACCTGTCCCTAATGGCAGCATGGATTCATCTTCTAAAATCATTTGAGCTCCTCTAATCTGTTACCTTGCAGCTCTACAAACATAATCTTCTAAACTCTGCTGTTGTGTAAGGTCAAACGCTTGGCTACAGGTTGTGTTGTCCAATCCAAGTTCCTATGTCCAAGGTACAGTGAGGCCAAAAAACCTAAATGTTGTAGTTTGGGGCAAAGAAAGGTTTATTGCAATGGCCAAAAAGAAGTACAGGCAGCTCATGCTTTAAAGACCCAAACTTCATGATGGATTTTGGGGTGGTTCAGTGGTAAAGAATCTGCCTGTCAATGCAGGAGACATGGGTTTGATCCCTGAGTTGGGAAGGAAACAGCAACCCACTCCAGTATTCTTATCTAGGAAATCCCATGGACAGAGGAGCCTGGTGAGTTAGTCCAAAGGACTGCAGAGTCATACAGGACTTACTGACCAAACAAACAACAACAAAGGGTGATAGTCCAGGTGGTGTGACTAACTCCTGCACTATTCTCTGACTGGTTGATGATGAGGTAACAGGGAAGTATCAGGGTTTAACATCATCAGTGCTCAGGTTCCAGCTGGTGTGGGGGCTCCCTGCTTATGATCATCATGCAGTTAACTTCTTCCATCTGGTGGGGGTTTTAGTCTCTGCAGAACAACTCAGGAATATGCATCAGACATTTTTATCTACCTACTTCAGGGAGGAACTAAAGATTCTGTGACTGCTGCATGGCTAATCTGCCGGTGACCAGCCCCGGCTGATCCAGGGTATTCGAAGGAGAGACGGCATAGGCGAAGATCAGGAAACAATTGCTTAATTAAATGTTAATTAAGGATATAAAGAGTAATAGAATGAGGATAGCTCAGTAAAATTCAGTGAAGAAAAGAGGCTGAAATAAGGATAGCTCAGTGAGGAAATTCAGTGGAGAAAAGAGGCTGAATAATTCAGCCAGAAGGTAAGAGAAAGAACGACATGGTGAGACCAAGTTTCGGTGAACAAGGCCCCGCACTTTATTTTCCAAAGTAGTTTTTATACCTTAAGTTATGCATAGAGGATAATGGGGGAAGGGGTAGAGTCAGGCAGCAAGCCAGGCTTTCTTCCTGCAAACTTATCATATGCAAAAGCTTAGGTGATTTGCATCATCTTCTGGCCCGGAGGCCTGTTAACATTTTAAGACCCTTTCTTCAGAAAACTTATTTTTCTCTAAAGGTGATAAGTCAAGCGCCACCCTCCAAAAGCATTAGATAAAGTTGCATTCCTACAGAGCAAAGGTGTGGTGGGCTATAACAAGAAAAAGAATTAACTCAAGGGTCCCAGGTTACAAACATTAAAGCTACTACTTACACCAATTATATTAATCAATACACTGCCAGGGACACAGCAGGTAAGGGATATGGAAACTTAGCAGCAAACATTGGCTCAACAAGTGAAAATCCCTTCACCAATACAATTTCTAATCAATCTTTTAACTACTCAAAAGAATCTGTGTTTAGACAGTTTAGAACATCTCCTGCCTCTCACAGTTGGGAGGCTCTGAACAATCACATGTGGCCGGAAAAACCTATTCAGGCAGGCTAGATGATTTCCAAAGGAGTTTGTAGGTTAAACACTGTCACACCCAGGAATTATTAACTGGAGCTGTAAGCTAACTCTTTTTTCAGAGAGGTAGTGGGGGACAGCCCCCCGTAAAGTCAGAGGTGTAGGTGAAAGCACAAAGCAGAAAGTAGGCAGACTCTGGTTTTGGGGGTATATGCTCAAGAATTTCCAGGGGGACTCCTGAAGCTCGATCCCGCCTTTGCGTATGCCGAGCCTCCTTCCTCATGACCTTTGTCATGGGCGGAGTTCCTCACACCGGCTACCGGCAGTGATAGAATTCCAGTTGAGCTATTCCAGATCCTGAAAGATGATGCTGTGGAAAGTGCTGCACTCAATATGCAATATGCAATATGCACTCAATATGCAATATGCCGGCTCCCGGCACTAATCTATTGAAAAAGTTTTTAGGTTATTACATATTCACATTCTTCCAGTCATCCTTGAGCCAGCCTTTTGTAACTCAGAGGAGGCCTGGGAGACTGAAGCTTTTCTACAAACAAGAGACAGGCAGAGGGCATGGGGTGGGATCTATTCCAGGAAAGCCCCACAGGGTCCAGCTCCATTACAATAGGAGACCCTCCCACAGCGTCCTTGTTTGGTCCTGATGAGGGCAGCATGCCCAGAGAGCGGGCTGCTATCTCCTTCTGCCAGCTTTCTCCTGGTCTTCACCACAGCTAAGGGGCGGTTTTCATGTAGCCTGCCCCTCCTTCTCCGTCTTCTGGGTGGGGGCCTGGGCTCAGGGCGCGCCCTTTGGTAGCATTTGCAGCCCGGTGCCCAAACGTAGTCGCCTCTGTTAGGCACCTTGTGTACGCAGTTCCCCTAACTGGTTCCATCAACTGAGCCTGCAGCCTCATCTCACACCTGCGTGTAGCCCCTGACAGGGTCTGCCTGGCCATCCCTTGGTCCTGGGGCCCCCACCGCTCCAGGCCTCACGATCAGAGGTGCGGAGCGGGAGGCCAAGGGAGGTCAGGGCCTGGCAGAGCACCAGTGCTCCACTCCCTGAAGCAGGTGGTTCTGTCTCCCTAAGAGGGGACCGCGGTGGGACTGAGCCTCCAGCCTCCCCGCAAGCGCCTCCAGGAGCAGCGCCGCCGCCAGAGCAGCGCGACCCCGGCCCGCGCCCGCCCCCGCCGGCAAGATGCGGAAGCCCAACCCGCTGCAGGATGCGAATTTCTGCTCCCGGCTCTTCTCCTGGTGAGAGCCCGCCTGGGCTGACACCCGCGCTGCCTCAGGGCCAGTGTCTGACGCCGCCTGCGCCTTTCAGGGGCTGACACGGTCCGGGGTCAGGCCCAGGGAGCGCTTCGGTTTTCCGCTGGTTGCTTGTACTGGTGGGGTCACTTCACGCTGGCCGCGGGAGGTCCTTGCCTGCTTCCTGGACAGTGCTTCAGTGGTTGTGGGGAGGGGCGGCAGGATCTGCGGGAGTGACCTGGTGGCCCGGTACAGGGTCTCCCTGCCTTCCAGCTCACCGCCTGCCAACCTCCTGTGCCTGTGAGCAGGAGGGGCAGCGGCAGGATCAGGAGGCAGGGAGGCTGAGAATCTAGGCTGCCCAGCGAGGAGTGCCCTCCTCATCTCAACATCACTCTCTCTCTCATTCTCTCTCTCTCTCTCCATCCTTAGTGGTCTTCCCCAGTACTGCTCAGGAATTCTCAATTCTGACCTAGATTGGCAGCCTTGTTTCCCCCTTAAGAAAACAGGTTATGAACAGCTTCATTTATCTAATTAATGCCCTGGATCCTTGTCATCTTCCAAAAATGTCCCCACCTTTTTCCATATTCTTTAGGTGACAGCTGAGTTCCAACTGTACCAGGCTCCCTCTGTGGGTTTATGACCATGTCTCCCTCTTCCTCTGTGTGTCTCTCTCTCGCTGTATGTCCTGGTCCTAGTTGTAACAAATTTTATGTGTGTAAAAACACTGTTTTTATGTAATGAATGGGGTTACTATTCTTGACTATGTTTTGTTTTTGCCTGGGACACAAAGCCTTGATTGGAGTTATGTATTTGACCATCCCCTTTCCTTACTGTGAATATTTCCTCTTCCACCTTTGAGGAGGACCACTCTGGGGATGGGGTCCCTGAAGAACCTGTGGGGTCTTATCCAAATATCTAGCCTTTAGAGAAGCAGTGCATGGTCTTGAGGTAGGTGATCCTGCCCACATGTCCTATGGGTTTGAAATCACTAAAGGATCCCTGACCTGGGAGGAAACACACAGATGAAAAACAGCTCAGAGAGGGAAAGCTCTTAACTAAAGTTTTCTGTGTAGTAACTGAAACTACTAACTAGTTGGACTTTAATCATACTTGGATTATTAGATCTTTTGTTCCTGGACCCTAAGCCATTCATCTTTCCCGTATATTCTGATATTTCCTTTTTTTATATGGGAGATCCTTGGGGATCCCCATGGGATGGAAGCTCTTATGATTTTTTTGATTGTGGTGTATTTAGTGTGTGCAGCTACATCTCTTGGCCATTTGGTGGTCTTTAAGGAAAGAGGGGGCCTTCCCTGGTGGCTCAGTGTTAAAGAATCTGCCTGAAATGCAGCATACCTGGGTTCGATCCCTGGGTCGAGAAGATCCCTTGGAAGAGGGCATGGCAACCCACTCCAATACTCTTGCTTAGAGAATTCCATGGACGAGGAGCCTGGTGGGCTACAGCCCATGGGATCACACAGAAGTGACTAAGCAGCAGAAGCAAGCAAAGAGAGGCCTTGAAGAAGGAATATGGTATGGTTACCGCAAATAATAATGAAGCAAGCAAACATCTCGTTAACTTTAGGCAGAGCCAGAAACTCTCCAGGCATGTTCTGTTTGTTGATTTTCAAAGTGCCTGTGCCTGGAAGTGGAAAGGTTAGGACTTCTCATTAATTTGGGTAGACACCCATTTCCAGTTTTCCTGTTGAAGCAGAAGGAGCTGGTACCTCTTATTTCACACCTGAAGGCACTGAAGCAGAGAGGTTGAGTACTTTTTTAAAACTTTTTATTTTACCTTGAAGTGTAGCCAATTAACAATGTTGTGATAGTTTTAGGTGAACAGCAAAGGGACTCAGTCATACATATGCATGTATCCTTTCTCCCTCAAACTCTGGAAGGTTGAGTAAGTTGCCTACCATCACACAGCTAGTGGTGAAAGACTTGGACCCCAAACCAAGCAGTCTGGTTCCCGAAGTCTTTTTCACCCTGTATGTAACTGCTACACTGAGCTGCTTCTATTGGGATCCTTGTTTTTAAATGCAGAGAGAATTCAATTCTAAAGACACCTTTGGTCTTGTTAGCAGGAGTCTCTCAAGGGAAATTCTTAAAGTTCTTGCTGCTGGAGATGATGCATATGAAACATCTCTATAAATCAAGCTTTAGGGTGACTGTTCTCAAAATATGCCTCTCAGACCTGTAGCATCCTCCTTACCTGGGAGCTTGTTAGAAATCAAATTCCCCCTGCACGCCTTCTAGACCAATTCTGGAAAGTTAGAAACCCTGGCAATGGGGGTTAAACAAGCTCCAGGTGATTCTGATGGAAGGTGGAGGCTGGCTTCTGTTTTAATCCTCCCATTGGTAATGTTACTTCAATGTTAACTTTTAAAAATGGGCCCAGACTTTGCGAAGTGAGACATTGACCATGATCACCGTCCTGTATGTAAAGTCTGAGCTACCTTCGTGATTTCCTTGTGTCCCCCACTTGCTGTCACGGGGAAAGTTGGAATGAGCCTAGGCAGGAAGTGCTGCCCAGAGACAAGGTCCACCTTGGAAAGAAGAACTGAGTTTTCATCTTCTCATTGGGTGTTTCCTTTTCTCACATTTCAGTTCAGTTCAGGCACTTAGTCGTGTCCAACTTTTTGTGACCCCATGGACTGCAGCACGCCAGGCTTCCCTGTCCATCACCAACTCCCAGAGCTTGCTCAAACTCATGTCCATTGAGTCAGTGATACCACCCAACCATCTTATCCTCTGCTGTCCCCTTCTTCTCCTGCCTTCAGTCTTTCCCAGCATCAGGGTCTTTTCCAATGAGTCAGTTCTTCTCATCAGTTGGCCAAAGTTTTGGAGTTTCAGCTTCAGCATCAGTTCTTCCAATGAATATTCAGGACTGATTTCCTTTAGGATGGACTGGTTTGATCTCTTTTCCCACGGTTCAAAAGCATCAATTCTTTGGCGCCTGGCTTTCTTTATGGTCCAACTCTCACATCATACATTTCACCTGCTTTCTAAACTTGTAACTAATGCCAGTAACTAGCTTACTGACTTTATACAAATTACCTCACTGGGGTTTTAGTGTTTTCACAGCACACATTGGATTTAGGGTCTAAAAGAAGTCATGCATTATAGCTAATGGTAGTTGTTGTGAATTTTAGAAAAGAATATAAATTTTTCTATTTATGTAAGTAATTTAAAACTATAGAAGAAGAAGAAAGGAATAAAAATTAATTTCTATTAGCTAAGTACACTTGGTGGTATTTTGGTTGTTTCTCCATCCTTCTCCTAGAAATCTTCATGCACACGCACAGTTCTCCTTTTATTTTTTAATAGAAATTATAGCTTGTGGTTTTTAAAATTAAATTTTACTGGAGTATTATTGCATTACAGTGTTCTATTAGTTATGTACACTGTTTCTATAAAATTAAATGTCTTTGAATCCTGATTCCTTCTTAATTTTCAATGGTTAACATTTATTTGTAGCATTAAATAGTATTCAAAATGTGGTACTTTTAAAATTTATTCTCTGAATTAAACTTTTTATTTTCTATTGAGCTATATCCAATTCTGTGATAGTTTCAGGTGGACATCAGATGGACTCAGCCATACATATACATGTATCCACTCTCCCTCAAACCCCCTCCTATCCATGCTGCCATATAACACTGAGCAGAGTTTCCTCTGCTATACAGTAGGTCTTTGTTGGTTAGCCATCTTAAATACAGCAGTGTGTACATGTCTCTCCCGAACTCTCTAACTATCCCTTGCCCCCATCACTCTCCCTGGCAACCATGTTTCTTCTCTAAGTCTGTGAGTCTGTTTCTGTCAACTGTGGTATTTAATTGAAATGTATGCAGTCTTTCATTTTTGTTAACACAGTTTATTGCTAACAAGGATGTGATGCATATCCATGACCATATATTTTGATGGATCTTTTTTTCTATATTTCCAGAAGTAGAATAATTGGTGAAAGGCTTTTTTTCATAAGATTTGGACCAATTCCCCTCTTAACAGCCCTACTGTGCTTACTTCATTGCCAACTTTGAGTACCTAAATTACATTTTTTTTCTAGGTCTAAATTTAAAAATAATTCAAACAGTTTTAATTTGAATCTATTTGATTTGTAAAGAGAAATGTATGTCTTGACCATTTATTTGTCTTTCTTTGAATTTTCTATTAATGGATTTTTTTCCTAAGAGGCATTTATATTTTTGAAATAACCTGTAATAGTGCATATAATACTTTTTCAGATTTTCACTTGTACTTTAATTCAGTTTAGAGGTTTTAATTTATATGTCATTTATTATATTGAGCTTTTCTTTTTGGTTTCTACTGTTGCTTTTGTAATATGTCTTTTAAAAATCCTAGCATCATTTAAATCTCTGTAAGCATTTTATTTTAGCTCTTTTCTGTTTCAATTCTAACATTAAAGGCAGCTAGAATATTTTTGGGCTTCCCTGGTGGTTCAGATGGTAAAGAATTTGCCTGCAATGTAGGAGACCTGGGTTCGATCCTTGGGTTGGGAAGATCCCCTGGAGGAGGACATGGCAATCTACTCTAGTATTCTTGCCTGGAAAATCCCCATGGACAGAGGAGCCTGGTGGGCTACAGTCCATGGGGCCACAAAGAGTTGGACATGACTGAGCGACTAAGCATAGCTCACAGAATTATTTTTAGTATTTGATATGATAGGCACCTGTTTTTCCCCCCTGAAAGAGCTCATTTCTCCTCATCCCCATTAATGTGAATAAGTGATGTAGTTTATGAACCGTGTCCAGTCTGCTGAGACTCTCCCTGGCGATGTCCCTGCTCTCCTCACTGCAGGCTCTAGGGTGAGCTCTGCATTTCTCTCCCCCCTCTTCCCAGAGGCCAGCAGGTTAGGGGGTGAGTGCAGGACCTGTCCCCGGGGATGAGGATGGGGCAGGGCCTTGGATTAGATGCACTTGGCCATCAGGGAGTGGTTACATCCTCGCTCCCCTGACACTGGCCACGTTTCAGTCCATGAACTGTCCCCTTGCAAAGGGAGTGTGGATGTGGAAACTGCCACTGGTCTTAAGACAGACTGTCTAGAGACTCTTGTCAAAGAAGCTGATGACATGAGGAGGATGTGAACTGGCTGAGGGCTGAGATAGTTTAGGGAGGTTTGTCCTGTAAGGCCCTTAGTAACTATCAGTTGTAAAAGCATAGAAATGTTTAATTTCAAACTAGGATTCTTTGCAGCATTTTCAGAATACCAGTTGTTGTTCATTAACAGTGAGAGATCCACATGTTGTAGATGGAGGCTGGGTGAGCTCTACAGGGCTCTTTGGCCTTAATCTGTTCCCTGTAAATGTTCAGTTTAATGAATTTTTGTAATTTTATACAATAGCTATGGCCTCAACCAAGATGTAGAACATATCAAAGGTGCATTCAGATTTACTTCTATATCATTTGGCAAAATAAACTGCCTAACAAATTTAAATTTATCTCCTGTAGTTTATTTTATTCTTGACTGTGGGGCTCTTTCTAGTCCTGCATCTCCTCAGCTTGAAGAGGTACCAGGCTATGTCTTTTCAGGTGTGTCAAGTGGATAATTTGCCTTTCTGAGTCTTCCATGGGTCTCCTGATCATGTATACTCCCTTCTTTCTGTTGACCTGAAACAAATAGACTGTCAGATATTTCTCCAGCAAAGATGAGTTTATTCGGGATCAGCAGAGAATTGCAGTTCAAGCTTTGCAACCAGAGTGACCCCATGTGCAAGTCCCCAAAGGGCAAGAGATGTAGAGCACTTTTATAAAGGGAAAAGGAAGTTGAGAGGGCTGTTCATCAAAGAGTCCATGGCTTTTCACTGGATGAATCCTTGCCAGAAAAGAAAAGGAATATTTCTTCCTGTTGAGTGCTGCTATTGTTGTAACCTCATCTATCAAAGTTATAAGAGGCTTTCTATTGGGATCCACATGGGATTACTCAAGAGCACTGTTGTAGTGACAGCTGCTCTTTGTCTGGTGGGATTTTGTCCTGTTCAGAGTATCACTGACCCTCTCAGCATCCCAGGGAGGTGTTCTCTTCAGGTGTTCACCCCACTTTCGAGAGGCCAATACTAATAGGTTATGTGGCTAGTTCACGGTCATATACCCAGGAAGTGGCAAAGTCTAGACTCTAACACAGGAACATTTCCAAATGAGGCACATCAGTTGCCATTTTTGTTTCTCATTAAATTTTTTAAAACTGTGGGAAATGTACACAACATAAATTTACCGTCTGGATGATTTTTAATCAAATGGATCAGTATTGTTAACTCTCTTCACATTACTGTACAACCAATTTCCAGAACTCTTTTCATCCTGTGTGTGTGTGTGTGTGTGTGTGTGTGTGTGTGGTCGCTCAGTCGTGTCCGACTCTTTGCGACCCTGTGGACTGTAGCCCGCCAGGCTCCTCTGTCCATGGGATTCTCCAGGCAAGAATACTGGAGTGGGTTTCCATTTCCTTCTCCAGGGGATTTTCCCACCCAGGGATCAAACCCTAGTCTCCTGCTTTGCAGGCAGACACTTTATCCTCTGAGCCACCAGGGAAGCCTGGTGTGCTATTAAAACACTAACTCCCCACTTCCCTGGCTCCCAGCCCCTAGCTACCACAGGGCTGCTTTGTTTCTCTCAGAATTTGACTGCTCTGAGGACTTCATGTAAATGCATAAAATATTTGTCCTTTGTGATACACCACTTTACAATCCCACTGTCAGTATACAAGGGTTCCAGGTTCTCCAAATCCTTGCCAACACTTATTTTCTCTTATTTATTTTCATAGTAGCCCTCCTAATATGTGTGTGGTGATGTCTCAGTGGGGCTTCCCAGATGGTTCAGTGTTTGTAAAGAACCCTCCTGCCAATACAGGAGATGGAGGGGCCAATCCCTGGGTTGGGCAGTTCCCCTGGAGAAGGAAATGGCAAAAACACTCCAGTATCCTTGCCTGGGAAATACCATGGACAGAGTCTGGTGGGGTACCTAAAGTCCATGAGGTCAAAAAGAGTCAGAAGTGACTTAGTGACTGAGCATGCATGATGTCTCAGAGTTTTGATTTGTATTTCCCTAAGGATTACTGTATAGAGCTTCTCTATCTTTGGCTGCAAAGAATATAATCAATCTGATTTTGGTGTTGACCATCTGGTGATGTCCATGTGTAGAGCCTTCTCTTGTGTCGTTGGAAGAGGGTGTTTGCTATGACCAGTGCCTTTTCTTGGCAAAACTCTATTAGTCTTTGCCCTGCTTCATTCCATATTCCAAGGCCAAATTTGCCTGTTACTCTAGGTGTTTCTTGACTTCCTTCTTTTGTATTCCAGTCCCCTATAATGAAAAGGACATCTATTTGGGGTGTTAGTTCTAAAAGGTCTGATATGTCTTCATAGAACCATTCAACTTCAGCTTCTTCAGCATTACTGGTTGGGGCATAGACTTGGATTACTGTGATATTGAATGGTTTGCTATGGAAACGAACAGAGATCATTTGTCGTTTCTGAGATTGCATCCAAGTACTGCATTCCGGACTCTTTTGTTGAGCATGATGGTTACTCCATTTCTTCTAAGGGATTCTTGCCCTCAGTAGTAGATATAATGGTCATCGGAGTTAAATTCACCCATTCCAGTCCATTTTAGTTTGCCGATTCCTAGAATGTCGACATTCACTCTTGCCATCTCCTGTTTGACCACTTCCAATTTGCCTTGATTCATGGACCTGACATTCCAGATTCCTATGCAATATTGCTCTTTACAGCATCAGACCTTGCTTCTATCACCAGTCACATCCACAACTGGGTATTGTTTTTGCTTTGGCTCCATCCCTTCATTCTTTCTGGAGTTATTTCTCCACTGATCTCCAGTAGCATTGGGCACCTACCGACCTGGGGAGTTCCTCTTTCAGTATCCTATAATTTTGCCTTTTCATACTGTTCATGGGGTTCTCAAGGCAAGAAACTCTTGAGAGTCCCTTGGACTGCAAGGAGATCCAACCAGTCCTTTCTGAAGGAGATCAGCCCTGGGATTTCTTAGGAAGGAATGATGCTAAAGCTGAAACTCCAGTACTTTGGCCACCTCATGCGAAGAGTTGACTCATTGGAAAAGACTCTGATGCTGGGAGGGATTGGGGGCAGGAGGAGAAGGGGATGACAGAGGATGAGATGGCTGGATGGCATCACTGACTCGATGGACGTGAGTCTGAGTGAATTCCAGAAATTGGTGATGGACAGGGAGACCTGGCATGCTGCGATTCATGGGGTGGTGGATTCATGTTGATGTATGGCAAAACTAATACAATATTGTAATTAACCTCTAATTAAAATAAATAAATTAAAAACAAAAAACAAAAAAAAGAGTCAGACACGACTGAGCAGCTAAACTGAACTGAAGGATTACTGATTTTGAGCCTTTTAAATTTTAAAGAATTTTAAAATTATGTGCAAGAGGAATTTTAAAGAGAGCCTTTTGGGGCAGGGTGTCATCATCTGGGTAAGTCCCAGTGCTAATTTCCTGTGTGTTTTCTGTGAGGAATGACTGTAGGATAAATGACCTACCATGTTTCACATTGGCTTATGGTAAAGCTCACAGATTTATACTTGTGCTTTGAAAGGAAATTGATAGATAGAGATATTAAAAGTCATGGAGATGCTAAACTGGAGTGGAGAAGGAAATGGGAGGAGGACAGTTGAGGCCCTGGGTCCTCAGTACACTGCTATATCTAAAGTTCAGCCTTCTGACTCCTGGACTGGGCTGCTTTGGTGGTGCCAAGGTACCAGGATTAGCAAAATCTGAAGTCCGGTCTCTCTTATTGCTTCTTTATTGATTCATGGACATTCATACATTCAATAAACAATTCTTGAGCATCTCCTCTGTATCCATGCTGTCCTAGGAAAAGTGGAATAAAAGAAATGTGATCTCTCTTCCATGGGTTATTAGTCTGGCTTTGAAAATTTGCTTACCCTGGCAAGATCAATAAAATGATGCTCATATTTGGACTATTTCTGCATATTAGCTATTATCATTTAAATAATGCATAAATGGATTTGAATAGGGTCTTTTTTCAGGGGATCCTCTGTACAGTTACTGTTTTTTCCATTTAAATTATGTAATTTGCACATAAGTTGCCGTTATATAAATATTATATTCTACATCAAATTTTCATGCACTAGATTTAACTTCTATTGATTATTTTCTGACTTTATTGTTCCTTTGGTTTGCCTACATTTATTGTCTCCTGTTTATATAACAGCAAGTATTCATGGGTTCCTTCATTAGTTAAAGGGTTATAATTCATTGTCCTTTATTTATTTTGATTCTCAAAGTATCCCAGGTTTGACTAGTGAGAGCCATTCAAGCTGGCTTTGCTGTCCTTCCTACACATCCTCATGATTCCTTGAGTGTTTCCTTATTTTATGGCCCAAGATGTCCCAGGCGCATCTTGGACTTTCTCTGTCTATTGGTCTCAGCCTGTATATAGTGATGCTGTTGCTGGGAATGCTTGGGACTGTGCTTACCTGGGCCAGTACTAGTTAAGCAGCCCCTACAGACATTCCCTTTCTGGAGCCAGTGTTGTGACTGGACCAGGTCTTGTGGTGTCTCAGCAACAACCATCAGGGAACTTTGGAATGACAAGATGCATCACTCACAAGTCCTGGAGGGTACCTGAGTGACACAGTGAGGTCCTGGGTAGAGAGAGAGAGCTCATGAGCAAGCCTGGACTTGGGGTTCTGCCTTTTATGGGGTTGGAGTATCGGGTGTCTAGGATGTCACAGGTTCACTTTTTATTGGTGAATTAAAAAAAAAATAAGAGTGGCAATTAAAGTATGAGAAGGAAGAAGGAAGCTGTCAGTGAGATGGCCTGTTATCAGGTCAACCAGAGCTTTCTAAAAGCGGGAACTTCATGGGTGGGGTGGCCTGGCTCTTTATCTAGTTGTGTATCTGGTGCGTGTTCATTGGAGATGGATGTCTATAAAGTGGATGTCTCTAAAACTTAATGTCAGGCATTCACAGTAAAATAAAAATAATTATCAGGTGTTGACACACACTGCCCCATCCATAGAACCAGTCATTTCTTCAAGGAAACTTCGTTCCTTTTAGGGAAAAAGGATATTAAAAAGTCAAGATCTAGGTGAAGGAGGCTAAAAGGCAGAAACTTCCAGTTATAAAATAAATACGTTATAGGGCTCTAATGTCCAGTATGGTGATTATATAATAGTTAACCATATTGTATTGCATGTTTGAAAGCTGCTAAGAAAGTAGATCTTAAAAGTTCTTACCACAAGAGAAAAAATTGTAACCATGTACGTTAAAAATAAAAATAAAACAAAACCTCAAGATCTGAGGGCTGGAATGTTCTTTGCTACCAGTATATTACACATTTTAGGGCCTCTCAGTGTGTGGAATTAGCATGTGTACATATATATATATATATATATATGTGTGTGTGTGTGTAAACACATATCTAATTTTTCCCCTATATCTCTATGTATTTAAAATGTATTTTTTCTGATGCCCATGAATATAGGATCTAATTAGACAGAGATGTGTAATTTGGATATATGTGACTCTCCTTTCAATTTTTAACAGGTGGCTAAACCCTTTGTTTAAAATTGGTCACAAACGGAAGTTAGAACAAGATGACATGTACCCGGTGCTTCTGGAAGATCGCTCCCAGCGCCTTGGAGAAGAGCTGCAAGGGTGAGCACAGGCAGCAGGGAGAAGGGAAGGGAGAGTGAGAATTTCCACATGGGGCTAAAGGTACATGTGGGGGAGGCTTTGCCTTCCTCTGGGTTCTTCTGAGCCTCCTCTCCTGACACTACACACTCATCCCCTCAGGCTGACCCCAGGCTTAGCCCACTTTGGAGGCTGGGGGAGTCCATGTTCTCTGTGCATCTGTGGATGTGGAGGGAGCCTGCAGCCACAGCCCTGGAGGCTGAGCTCTGTCCCTGGAGGTGGGGCCCCTGGAGGAGGGTGTCTGCCCTCCTGAGCTGCTCATGAACTGTGAGTCCAGCAAAGCTTGGCAGGAACTTGTTTCCAGAATCTGGGATTTTTCCCCTCAAGGCCTGTTTCTCTGGTGCTTCAGAGTCTGCACCACTCATCTTTCAGGAGACCTGTGAGCAGTTAGCCAGCATCTATGCAGCAGCCGCAGACAGCCCTGTAGTGCCGGCTGGTCTCTCTCCCATCCCCCATTTTCCCTTTGGTGGACATGCTGTTCTTCATTGTGCTTTGTTTCTCATCGCAGGTACTGGGATCGAGAAGTTGAGAGAGCCAAGAGAGATGCACGGGAGCCTTCTTTAACAAAAGCAATCATAAAGTGTTACTGGACCTCCTATGTAGTTTTGGGATTTTTTATGTTTCTTGAGGTAAAAGCTTTTACATATGGTACATTGCTTTTCACCATATGCGGGTCGGTACTGAGATGGACAAGTGTGGAGAGAAGTCAGTGGTTTAAGGTTTGAGGCTAAATTTCGTCTAGGAAACATGATGTAGCTCAGTGGTTGTATCTTTTGAAAAAAATATTTATTTATTTATTTAGGCTATGAGTCTTCATTGTTGTGCGTGGAATTTCTCTAGTTGCAGCGAATGGGGGCTACTCTGTAGTTGCGGTGTGCAGGCTTTTCAT
This sequence comes from Bos indicus x Bos taurus, assembly GCF_003369695.1. NCBI lineage: Eukaryota > Metazoa > Chordata > Mammalia > Artiodactyla > Bovidae > Bos > Bos indicus x Bos taurus. Next base: position 59,886 of record NW_020867070.1, read on the forward strand.
TGCAGTGGCTTCTCTTGTTGCAGAGCACGGGCTCTAGGGCACACGGGCTTCAGTAGTTGTGGCCTGGGGGCTCTAGAGCACAGGCTCAGTAGTTGTGGCACACGGGGTTAGTTGCCCCACAGCATGTGGGGTCCTCCTAGGCCAAGGATTGAACCCATATGCCCTGCATTAGCACATGGATTCTGAACCATTGAACCACCATAACGTCTTATGGAAAAACCCAAATGAACTTTTTGGCCAATCGAATATTTTCCTTTTAACCCTTAAAACATAGTGTCATGGATGGATTGCATGGAAAAGAAAAGACATTTTATACCTTATTAGGATCTTGTTAGCACTCAGGGAATGCTATAAATGCTAAAAGTGATCCTTGACCAAAAGAAGATCCTACAACCTCAAGGAATATGTGCCTCCTGGTTTGGAGGAAGTAAACTTGGACCTGAGCCCCAGTAACATAAGACATTTTACAGACCCTCAGCAAGTAATTGTTAACTTGCCCAAGTCACATCTGATAAATGGTTTCCTAAAAAGGGATCATCCACTTCCTGTGGAACAGAACCTGGGGCCCTGTGTCTGGGCTGGATCTGCCAGAGCTCCCAAATGCACACATTTCCCTGGGCTGCCCCTTCCCATGGGCCAGGTCACCCAGGCCAGAGACCCCTTGGGGAGGAGTTCCAGCTTCACCACGAATCATGGAGAATCCAGGCACCAACCATGCTGGTTTCTGTCCTGACTGTGGGGCTAGTTTGATGGCTGAAGGAGCAGTTTTGGTATCCTGGCATTGGCAGAGGGTGGAGGAGGGGATGTGGAGGGCAAACCAAAGGCAGAAAGCTGTGAGGTCATTGACCTCCATGACCCTGGAAGTCCTGGGTCAAAATCCCCCAGTGACACAGTGCTGTCACCTGGGGACACAGTGCCGGCAGCCCCCCTGTTATGACTGAGCATGCTGGAGGTCTGCTGCAGACCCCTCTGGGTGGCTCATGCTCTCTGTGGTCCCTTAGTGCTGACTTAGGGACATGGGCGGGCTGTGAGTGTATGAGAACAGGAGAGATGGAAGATGCAGTTGCTGTGAAAGGGTGTTTTAGGTGGAGAAGGTGTGAGCTGTCGTCAGTCCATCATGTTGGGGTGAGGTGGGTGGGCTAGGTGGTTTACAGGTGGGCAGTGTGGCTCTTGTTTAAAGGCTGTGCTGTGCTGAAAGGCACTGCAGGCAGTGGACAGCTGGGCAGGTGAAGTCCACCCCACACAACTGGAGAGAATCTGCCAGCTCCCAGGTGACTGGATGGTCCTGGGAGATGGAGCTCTCATTGACAACAAATGTGTGTTGGCCATTGTGTCAGAGGGTGGGGACAGGTATGTGGGTCAGAGTGCCACCTTTGAGAGGGCTCTGACCATGTAGATACCTCAGTGTCTTGTGAAGGGAAGGATGGAGTGTTGATTTCCAAGTTGTCCAGCCCCAGGAATACTTCCTGCTGAGGATCCAGGAAGACCAAGCCTGGGGCTGCATAAGGTGCAACTGGTAGAGCCCTGTACCCTTTTTTAGGAGGCTGGTTGTTGGGCGGTCATGGCAGAGAAGTGGGGAGTCTAGGACCTGGTGAATAGGGGGCCTCATTCTCAGTAGTAGTACTAGAAGTACTGTTAGCAGTAACAAGAGCTCAAACTCAGTAGACATGGTGGTGGCCACAGAAGTACTATTAGTTCAGTAAGTGGGGCTTCCCTGGTGGTTCAGTGGTAAAGAATCCACCTCCCAATACAGCAGACATGGGTTTGGTCCTGGAGTCAGGAAGCTCCATGGAGAAGGAAATGGCAGGCCACTCCTGGGTATTCCTGCCTGGGAAATCCCATAGACAGAGGAACCTGGCAGGCTACAATCCTTGGGGTTGCAAAGAGTGGGACATGACTTAGTGACTGAGCACACACATCCAAACAATAGTAAGTACTCAAAAAAAGTTATGCATTGGGAACTGCTATGAGCACTTTATGTGTAATATCACTTTTATTCCTTTGGCTCACTCAACAAAGTTTTAGGCATCATATAGTCTGCACTTTAGAATAGAGGACACTGAGTCCAAGTAGTTTACATAGCATGCCCGTGGTCACAGAAAGCATAAAGGACAGCTTGAGTTTCCATCTCAGTGCTCTGATTTATGAGCCTGATCATCTCAATGAGCTTGTCCAGGCTCAGAAAGGCTTGTCTTGAGAGCTTTGTCTTTAAGGTCTTAGATAGATGCACCCTGAACTTGGCCTGTGTAAATTCTAAGTCGCTTCATTCATGTCCAACTCTGTGTGACCCTATGGACTATAGCCTACCAGGCTCCTTCTGTCCATGGGATTCTCCAGGTGAGAATACTAGAGTGGGTTGCCATGCCCTTCTCCAGCGGATCTTCCTGATCCAGGGATCAAACCTGCATCTCTTATGTCTGCTGCATCAGCAGGTAGGTTCTTTACCACTAGCACCGGCCGGGAAATCACAATAAATAAATAGGATGCTAAGAACTTCCTGCAGCAGGTAAGTCAGATGGGATCATAAATGAGGGTAGAGTCCAGGTGACCATGTCCCCTGTGGGCTGCAAATGGCTAGGGTGTTAACAGCGGCAGCAGCATCACGCTGCCTTCAGATGGACCAGGAACCTTTCAGAAACCACCTTCCTCTCATTACCATCCTTTTGTGGTCTTTGTTTCCTTGGCTGTGCTAGGTCTTCATTGCTGCAGTCAGGCTTTCTCTAGTTGTGGCAAGCAGAGGCTACTCTCTAGTGATGGTGCTTGGGCTTCTCATTGTGGTGGCTTCTCTAGTTGTGGAGCACAGGCTCTAGGACTTGTTGGCATAATTTGTGGTCATAGGTTTAGTTGCTCCATGGCATATGCTATTTTCCTGGACCAGGGATAGAACCTGTGTTCCCTGCATTGGTAGGAAGATTCTTAACCACTGGCCATCAGGGAAGATCATGGCATTACTCCTTAATGAGGCTGTTTGCTCAACTGGGTTATTAAATATTGACTCTCAGCAGAAAATTCCAGATACTAAGGCAGTAATGACCTGCCTTTATTTTGTACTCCTTCTTGGTGAATTTGTTGCATCTATCAGTATTCTCTTTGGTGACTTTACTCTTATTTCTCCTGTATTTATAACCATATAGGCTCAAATGAAGAGCTAAGTAATAGGCAACAATGATTCCCAAAGAAAATCACAAGTTTTGGGACATTTAGGATGGCAGGTGCTAGTGCTGGCTTCTGGTGGAAAGTCCCAGGCTTGTAGGCTGCAGCAATGGACTGCCCTCGGCCATACCTAGGCTGACATTCTTGCCTCCCTGTGTGAGCCTCCAGATTTCTATTTCAGTGAAGTCTATACAAAGTCTGTTTTACAGTGTACAGTGTGAGGGGCTCTTAGAACCTCTAAGAGTGAATGATGGGCCTTGCTGGAAATGTGACAGACAGTGACTTTTGTGTTCTTGAGAACTGATGCTCCTGCTCTGATCTGATCATCATACTCATAATTTTCAGCTAAACAGTGATCTCTTCTCTGTAGTAGATAAAGCCTTTCGTGTCCTTGTGGAAGGTGAGGCAGTTGGTGCAGCCTGTGAACATGTGGGTGCGTGTGTGCAGAGAAAGACAGGAATCCTGGGGTTTAATGTCACATCCATTTCAGGAATGGGAACAGCTTTCTGTAAAGATCCTCGTTGGGCACTAGTTGAGCAGAAAATGCTGTTAGTTGTGTTTCATGTTTGATGTTTTGGATTCTCCTTCCCTTCCTCTTGCATGTGGGTTCCTCAACTCAGGCAGAAGAGAGCTATCAAAAGCAAGCCTGTCAGTTGATTATCACATCTGTGTTAGTAAGGAGGGATTGCTTAAAAGGAAAATCTTGTTCCAAAGTCGAGTTCTTGAAAGATTTCCATACTTTTGGTCTTTTGTCTTTTGAGAGGTCTGTGGAGGAAATGATGTTGAGGGCCGAGGTGTTTACTTTTGGTAACCTGGATTTGTATTGAGTGTTTGGTTTTCCTTGATGGGGGAGAAGGGGACCTTCAAAAGGGAAGAATTAGGTTGTGTGTTGGAGTGGCCGTCTGGCAAAGTGAGCAAGTGTTGTGCTTTTTTTTTTTTTTTTTTCCCTTTAGTTTTGGGCAAGAAAATTGTTTTCCTTAAGTCTTACTCAGGGGGTAAGCCTCAATTTCCTCCAACTCGTTGGAATAGGATTTTAATTTTTGCTTTGGGGAAGAGACGATTGGTAACATTTCTTCCAAACCAGCACCTTCAATGTGTGGTTGATGGCAGACCACAGGAGCATCATTTTTTTTTTTTTACCTTGACTTCTGCCATGTTTAATTTTTGACTCTGGGGGACATCCCAGCTTCTAGTGGGTAGAGACATAATGATACAGAGCCTGCTGGGGCCAGGGGCCTGGGAACCTCCCCAGCCTGGTTTCTTTGTGATACTCTGGCAGAGGCTGGGCTCTGTGCTCTTCATCTATAGACATGTGCAGTTCAGGGTGGGAGACAGTGGGTGTGTTTGTGCCAGTGTCTCAGTTTGTAAAGATTCTTAAACAGAAGATGGTAAAAGCATGTCTCCTATGCATGACTTACTGTTGGGCTGGGATGTTGAGAGTACAAGGGACAGGGGCAGGCTGACAGCAGGGCTTGTTTATGGAAGCAAATTCCTTACCCTCTGCTACTTTTGTTCTTATTCATCTTAAGGTATAATTGGTATTTTGCCAAATGCATTCTAAAGTACTGGTTGCAATATCTAAAGTACACAGCTTCCAGAGTGTACTAAGCCCAGTGTACTAAAGCATTTGGGCTAAGGTTAAAACTATTGTCTGCTTATCTTATAGAAAAGAGTAGATCTGGATTTTTTTTTTTTTTTTGATTAGCCATGGATGTAGCATTTTGTCAAAATGCCTTTTTAACATACTAATAATAAAATTAAAACTTGTGTTAAAAAATTTGATATGGCTTGCATCTCTAATTAAGGGTTTTTTTTTTTTTTCATTTAGGAAGGGACCAGAGTAATTCAGCCCATGTTTTTGGGGAAAATGATTAGTTATGTTGAAAACTATGATCCCAATGATTCTGCTGCTTTGCACGAAGCCTACGGCTACGCGGCAGGGCTGAGCGCTTGCGTGCTCATGTGGGCCGTTCTGCACCGCTTGTACTTCTATCACATGCAGCGTGTGGGGATGAGGCTGAGAGTAGCCGTGTGCCATATGATCTACCGCAAGGTGAGTGCCACCGGGTAACACAATGTGTACCTCCCCTGAAGTATCAAGGACATTTTGGGAAAGTTTTCTGTAAATTAAACAATTTGTAACTAGGATCATTTATACCTTACTAGAGCAGTGTGCTCGGGCTTTTAGATGGCTCAGTGGTAATCAGCCTGCCAATGCAGGAGACACTGGTTCAATTCCTGGGTCTTGAAGAGCCCCTGGAGAAGGAAATGGCAAACCTCTCCAGTATCCTTGCCTGGAGAATGCCATGGAGCCTAGCAGGCTACAGTCCATGGGGCTGCAAAGAGTTGGAACCGACTAAACAGTAACAGAGAAGCTTGCTATTTGTATCTAGCCAAGTTTGTTGTTGTTTAAGCAAACTTTACCAATATATAATGGAAAGTTTTCTATTGAGATCAGATCAAGGCTGCCTTCAACATCTAGCCATAGGCTGTTGCATAGTATCTATTACATTTGTAACAAAATCTAACTAAAAAATAAGTATCAAAAGTATCACATTGATTTTCGGTGTTTTCATCCCTAAATCTCAAACTAGTATTTATGGAAATTCTGTTGTTGTTCATTAAAACCTTCATTTATATCAAAGTTATATTTGAAAATGAACTTCAGTGATTGGATCTATAAAATTAAACCTAGGAGAATGGAATGTGTTTGAGAAATGGAATTATTTTATTTTTATATGGCCCATCTAATCATATTCAACTGATAGCTCAGTTGGTAAAGAATCCACTTGCAATGCAGGAGACCCCAGTTCGATTCCTGGGTTGGGAAGATTCTCTGGAGAAGGGATAGGCTACCCAACAAGTATTCTTGGCCTTCCCTCGTGACTTAGGTGGTAAAGAATCCGCCTGCAATGCAGGAGGCCTGGGTTTGATCCCTGTGTTGGGAAGATCCCCTGGAGAAGGGAAAGGTTACCCAACTCCAGTATTCTGACCTGGCAAATTTCATGGACTCTATAGTCCATGGGGTCGCAAAGAGTCAGACACGACTGAGTGACTTTCACTTCACTAATCATATTCAGTAAAATTGTGTTACCTAAATAAACATATAAATTAAATCCATACCAAATACAGACTTACTCACTATATTCTATAGTTATGTTTTTTTAAAATGGTATTAAAGAAAATAGTTGGATATTTGGGATAAAACTTGAAATTTTCCATTGTCTTTAATAATTTTGGAGAGAATTTGTTGCTGTTCTTTCAAGTTATTTTCATAATACAATATTTCCTTTTTGTCTTTAGTATGCATTATAACAGTTTTAATAAGACCTGGTTTGGTGTATTCAGTGATTTTCTATTGAGAAATGCCATAAAATTATTTCATAATTTACACTGGTATTAGCTAATATAAAAGGAGTAAGAATTTCAGGTGTCTTTACAAAGAAATTGCCACAGATTCACTCTGTCAGGAGCTAAAGGGCTCTGTATGAACTTGTTCCTGGGTATCTTGTTGCTCTGGGTTGTTTGCTTTTTTTCAAATCCTTACTTAACTGTATTGCATACTTGTAAGTTGCTGAGAGAGTAGATCTTAAGTGATCTCACTTCATACACACATAATGATAACTACATGAGATGATGAATATGTTAATTGGTTTTACTACAGAAATAATTTCCCAATGTGTATTTTTAATAAAACATCATGTTGCCCACCTTAAATATATATAATTTTTATTAAAAAATAAAATCCTTATTGAAAACTAAAACCAAACAATTTAAATCAAAATTATTGCTCCTTTTACCTGGTTGCTACTTATCTAGAGCTTCTATTTCTTAGGAATGATTTTCTTTGCAAAATGTGAAGTGTCTTCTCTTCTTTCCCTGAACAGAGTCTTATTAATATCAGGGCTGTGTGAATCCAGGGCCCTGACATCTCATTCTCTGTGTTTGGCTATTGCACGTGAGCAAGTTTCCTCTTGGGTGATGTGGAAATGGCAGCAGTGCCCATACACTCTAGTCAGGGGTCTTCCTTGTCCTCCATCATCATCTTGTGTATGTGCATGCTTGCTCAGTCACTAAGTTGTGCTCTGTGACCCCATGAACTGTAGCCCGCCAGGCTCCTCTGTCCATGGACTTTCCCAGGCAAGAATATGAAAGTGCGTTGCCATTTCCTCCTCCAGGAGAGGTAGATTTTTAACCACCAGGGAAACCCTATTCTCTTTCACAGTTCAGCATTTAGCAGACAAATATTTAGATTTACCCCAAAATGATGTTTGTCTTCCTAGATCATGCTTAGTTCCCATAAATATGCATGGAATTCACCAGAACTGTGCTGTGAAAGCCTTAAGTTAGGTGCGAGGTGATGGTTCAGTCAAAGATTACTCTTCGCTGTACAGGTGAGCCATAGTCCACCTGTTTTTCTTCTTTCCAACAAACTCTTTGGAACATCACCTTTGGGAAATCTGATCTGACCTGGCCCGTATGCTTGTGTGAATATAAATTTCTCCCAAATGTGTTCATTTGCGGGCTTGATTATGCCTGAAAGAACTGTCCCTGTATGAAGTCAGGAATTTTAGAGGTTAAGCCATAGACTTAATCTGAAATTCAAGAAATGTGGGAAAGACAAATTTCCTTGTGCCTAGCCTTGCATCTAGGGCATCCCTGGTAGCTCAGATGTTAAAGAATCTGCCTGCAATGAAGGAGACCTGGGTTCAATTCCTGAGTCAGGAAGATCCCCTGGAGAAGGAAATGGCAGCTCACTACAGTATTCTAGCCTGGAGAGTCCCATGGACAGAGGAGCCTGGTGGGCTACAGTCCATAGGGTTGCAAAGAGTCGGACATGACTGCAGTGACTTAGCACTAGCGCCAGCCTTGCATCTAGAATCCTGCTGAAGTGCAGGAATAAGACACCTTTTTTGCAAGTTACAGGTGGCCTTAGCACCAGCAAATCTGGTGCTACAGAGCAACTCTGAATGTTTGTGGTTCTTATTCAACTTCTAATCCCTGGTCCTGGGAAGAAATCAGGGTGGCTGTTAGAAATGGAATGGCTACTAAGCTCAGAGACGTAATTTGTCTGCACCATGGATTCCAGGCTGGAGCACATCTCCAGGAGCTCTCTAAGGCTGCACATGTGTAGCTTCCTAAAATGCCCCATTCAGCATTTTAGTGCTCTTTTCAGCTGAACTCGGAATGATCTTTCGGGAGGTATCATATGTAAAATGACGTGTTGTTTATTCACATTTCCACAGTGTTGGTAAAATTACTTTTGGTTTTTGATCATTAATTTTTTAAATTGTGGCAAAATATATACAATAAAATATTTACTATTTTAACTCTTTTTAAGTACACAGTTTATTCACATCAAGTATCACATTATTCAGAACTTCCCTCCCCTCATCCATCACCATTCTATTTCTCTCTCCAAATTTAACTACTTTAGGTGCTGTGTATAAGTGGAATCACACAATGTTTGTCATTTTGTGACTAGCTTGTGTCATGTAGCACAATGTCTTCAAGGTTCATCTATGTTGAAGCCGGTGCCAGAATTTAATTTCTTTTTAAGCCTGAATAACATTCCATTATAGGTCTATGTTGTTCAGGCTTAAAAAGGTCACACAAGAGATGGCAAGAGTGAATGTCGACATTCTAGGAATCAGCAAACTAAAATGGACTGGAATGGATGAATTTAACTCAGATGACCATTATGTCTACTATTGTGGGCAGGAATCCCTTAGAAGAAATGGAGTAGCCATCATGGTCAACAAAAGAGTCCAAAATGCAGTATTTGGATGCTATCTCAAAAATGACAGAATGATCTCTGTTCGTTTCCAAGGAGAACCATTCAATATCACACTAATCCAAGTCTATGCCCCAACCAGTAATGCTGAAGAAGCTGAAGTTGAAAGGTTCTATGAACACCTACAAGACTTTTTAGAGCTAACACCCAAAAAAGATGTCCTTTTCATTATAGGGGACTGGAATGCAAAAGTAGGAAGTCAAGAAACACCTGGAGTAACAGGCAAATTTGGCCTTAGAGTACAGAATGAAGCAGGGCAAAGGCTAATAGAGTTTTGCCAAGAAAATGCACTGGTCATAGCAAACACCCTCTTCCAACAACACAAGAGAAGACTCTACACACGGACATCACCAGATGGTCAACACCGAAATCAGATTGATTATATTCTTTGCAGCCAAAGATGGAGAAGCTCTATACATTCAACAAAAAACAAGACCAGGAGCTGACTGTAACTCAGATCATGAACTCCTTATTGCCAAATTGAGACTTAAATTGAAGAAAGTCGGGAAAACCACTAGACCATTCAGATATGACCTAAATCAAATCCCTTATGATTATACAGTGGAAGTGAGGAATAGATTTAAGGGACTAGATCTGATAGACAGAGTGCCTGATGAACTATGGACTGAGGTTCGTGACATTGTACAGGAGACGGGATCAAGACCATCCCCATGGAAAAGAAATGCAAAAAAGCAAAATGGCTGTCTGAGGAGGCCTTACATATAGCTGTGAAAAGAAGAGAAGTGAAAAGCAACAGAGAAAAGGAAAGATATAAGTATCTGAATGCAGAGTTCCAAAGAATAGCAAGAAAAGATAAGAAAGCCTTCCTCAGCGATCAATGCAAAGAAAGAGAGGAAAACAACAGAATGGGAAAGACTAGAGATCTCTTCAAGAAAATTAGAGATACCAAGGGAACATTTCATGCAAAGATGGGCTCGATAAAGGACAGAAATGATATGGACCTAACAGAAGCAGAAGATATTAAGAAGAGGTGGCAAGAATACACAGAAGAACTGTACAAAAAAGATCTTCACGACCCAGATAATCACAAAGGTGTGATCACTGACCTAGAGCCAGACATCCTGGAATGTGAAGTCAAGTGGGACTTAGAAAGCATCACTAGGAACAAAGCTAGTGGAGGTGATGGAATTCCTGTTGAGCTACTTCAAATCCTGAAAGATGATGCTGTGATAGTGGTGCATTCAATATGCCAGCAAATTTGGAAAACTCAGCAGTGGCCACAGGACTGCAAAAGGTCAGTTTTCCTTCCAATCCCAAAGAAAGGCAATGCAAAGAATGCTCAAACCACCACACAATTGCACTCATCTCACACGCTAGTAAAGTAATGCTCAAAATTCTCCAAGCCAGGCCTCAGAAATACATGAACCGTGAACTTCCAGATGTTCAAGCTGGTTTTAGAAAAGACAGAGGAACCAGAGATCAAATTGCCAACATCTGCTGGATCATCGAAAAAGCAAGAAAGTTCCAGAAAAGCATCTACTTCTGCTTTATTCACTATGCCAAAACCTTTGACTGTGTGGATCACAATAAGCTGTGGAAAATTCTGAAAGAGATGGGAATACCAGACCACCTGACCTGCCTCTTGAGAAATTTGTATGCCAGTCAGGAAGCAACAGTTAGAACTGGACATGAAACAGACTGGTTCCAAATAGGAAAAGGAGTACGTCAAGGCTGTATATTGTCATCCTGCTTATTTAACTTCTATGCAGAGTACATCATGAGACACACTGGGCTGGAAGAAGCACAAGCTGGAATCAAGATTCCTGGGAGAAATATCAGTAACTTCCGATATGCAGATGACACCACTCTTATGCAGAAAGTGAAGAGGAACTAAAAAGCCTCTTGATGAAAGTGAAAGTGGAGAGTGAAAAAGTTTGCTTAAAGCTCAACATTCAGAAACGAAGATCATGGCATCCGGTCCCATCACTTAATGGGAAATAGATGGGGAAACAGTGGGAACAGTGTCAGACTTTATTTTTGGGGGCTCCAAATCACTGCAGATGGTGATTTCATCCATGAAATTAAAAGACACTTACTTCTTGGAAGGAAAGTTATGACCAACCTAGATAGCATATTGAAAAGCAGAGACATTACTTTGCCAACAAAGGTCTGTCTAGTCAAGGCTATGGTTTTTCCAGTGGTCATGTATGGATGTGTGTGTTGGACTGTGAAGAAAGCTGAGCACTGAAGAGTTTATGCTTTTAAACTGTGGTGTTGGAGAAGACTCTTGAGAGTCCCTTGGACTGCAAGGAGATCCAACCAGTCCTTTCTGAAGGAGATCAGCCCTGGGTTTTCTTTGGAAGGAATGATGCTAAAGCTGAAACTCCAGTACTTTGGCTACCTCATGAGAAGAGTTGACTCATTGGAAAAGACTGATGCTGGGAGGGATTGGGAGCAGGAAGAGAAGGGGACTACAGAGGATGAGATGGCTGCCTGGCATCACTGACTCGATGGACGTGAGTCTGGGTGAACTCCGGGAGTTGGTGATGGACAGGGAGGCCTGGCGTGCTGCGATTCATGGGGTCACAAAGAGTCGGACACGACTGAGCGACTGAACTGAACCAAACTGAAGTGCTAGGTCTATACAACATTGTTTGTATCCATTCATCTGTCAGTGGAGTTTTGAATTGTTTCCACCTTTGGCTGTTGTGAACTTTTGCACACAGGTGTGCAAAAAGATCAAGTTTGTGTGTTCAGTTCTTTTGAGTACATCCGCAAAAGTGGTTCTGCTATAATATATGCTGACTTTATGTTTACTTTTTTGAGGAACTGCTATACTCTCTTCCATCCCAGCTGTACTGTTTTAGATTAACACTTGATTGCTGAGTTTTCTGTTTAACTCAGGGACCAAATGAGAAGTTTTTATGAACCATAACATTTTGTTTGGATCAGAGCCTCCACTTGATGGTTTGTTGAAGCAACTCGTGGTGTCTGTTCAGGTTCCTCAGCTTTCTAGGGCATTTTTCAGAGGTCTTTGCCAAATAAAGGGACTGTGAAACACAGGCTGCGTTTTTTAAATTCAGAAGACTGGCATTAAGAACAGAAGTTCCTCACAGGAATAGTGTTTTGAGCATTATACTCATTTCAGAATGAAAGGGAATGAAGATTCCCTTTCATACTCTTCAGAATGAAGATTCCATACTCTTTAGAATGAAGAAACTAAACCCAAAGTGTTAAAATGACATCACCCAAAGAATTAATGATTGATTCCAGATTTATAGTCCAAGTCTCTTATTTTGTTTCCTTAATGCAGTCTCTCCACTCTCATATAATTTGCCTCAAAAGTACTTTAGTTGACCGCTAAGTCTAAATCTATACCCTTTACACTTCAGGCAGGTCCAAGTTCACTGAGAAACTGGGTGGGGGATTTGCTTCTACTTCCCTCTCCTCCCTTTACCATCATTGTGGCTGAGGTTGCTGCCACACTGAGTATAGGAAGGATGAAGGCGGGTCTCTAGACCCCTGCTGTCATCCTGACACCAGGCAAGATCCCAGGAAAATATGCTTTATTTTGTTATGTTCTTAGAGTGACTTGCTATCACCTTAGGAATCTGGATCTCTGTCTCCCTCTCTCATTTCAGGCACTTCGCCTAAGTAGCTCGGCCATGGGGAAGACCACCACAGGCCAGATAGTCAACCTGCTGTCCAACGATGTGAACAGGTTTGACCAGGTGAGCTGCCCCTGAGAGATCCTCTTCCATGTCCTGCCTTTCTCACTGGGTTCAGCTCATTGGGATGCCAGATGCCAGCATTTGGTGTCGGCCAGGGTTCTGTTGAGGACTTAAGTGTTCTCTTTACCCAACTCTCATTTCCTCTATGTGCAACTTAGATGTAATAATCTGGATTGTCCTGTAGATGAGGGTTTTGTTTTTCTAGTAATAGACAGCAGTGTTGCCTGGCTCAGTGAGTGTCCCTAGGGGTCCTCCTTGCATGGCCCTTCTTGGTACGTGGAGTCAGTGTTGCTGCCTGAACTGTCTCCCTCCTCCTCTGGCTGATGAAGGCCTGGTGGGCAGGGCTTGTTCTTTCCCCTGTGCCCTGTTCAGTGCCTGCTGCATAGGGAGCCTGTGAGGAATAATGCCAAGTGGGTGGCCCTCAGCCAGACACAGCCTACTCTCTTCTGTCCCCTCACACTCTTTTTTCCACTTACTTTATGAATAGATCACAGTGTCCAGGGCCTTGTAGCTGTTGGTCAGACACTTCTCTTTCAGTTATTCATTCATCAAGCATGAAGTAAGGCCACTACTCAGTTTCAAGGTTGAATATGATTTAGTTTTTGCTGTGGAGAAACCACAGCCCATTAGGGAGGTAAGTACATAAATAATTACTAGAGAGTGTGGTACTTATCATAATATCAGGTTTTCTTGGGTGCTAGAGTGAGATGGGGGCTGAATATAGGGGGAAGTGAGAGTTTGGGGATGCCCTGAGCTCATTTGTGGTGTAGACAAAATCAGCATCTTCCTTCAGGTCGGGTTCTCCTTGGATGTCCCTGAAGCTGGCCCTGTGCTGCCAGGAACAGCGTCGTCTGGGCTGGACATGGGTTTCTGCTTTAGCTGGTTTAAAACCCACTGAGATATCCCTGTTTAGGTTCCTGTCTGTTCTTTCAGAGCAGATCTACACTGTGTCTTTACTAATTTTGATTGTGTACAGTCTCAAGAAGGCTTTGTCTTTCTCTTTTAAGGTAACAATGTTCTTGCACTATCTGTGGGTGGGGCCACTGCAGGCTATCGCAGTGACCGCCCTGCTCTGGATGGAAATAGGAATGTCGTGCCTTGCTGGGATGGCAATTCTCGTTATTCTTCTGCTTTTGCAAAGCTGCTTTGGAAAGTTGTTTTCATCACTCCGGTAAGAGAAACACTGGTTTAAAAAATAGGTGATACGTGCTTGGTAACATCCACAGTCTGCCAATGAAGTCGATGCTTCTGTTCAGAAACAAAACCAATGCCTTTTCTAATCTTCTTTGCATGGGTTGTAGACCCTTCAGGCTTAGCCAGTAGAGGCTCCAGCCTTAAGCTGAAGGCTGATCTTTAAACAGAAAAGGTGACGGCCCTCACTGGCTCCTCCTGACACTGTACCTGAATAAGTGGAGAGTCCTTAAGAAGAATTTACCAATGTCCAAGTTATTTAAACATTATTAAAAAGAGTAATAATTTTACAGGCCCATTTCTAGATGAATTTATTTTTGTTAAGCTTGTTTTAGAGCCACCTTCAGGTAGTGTATTTATGTCTTGTTTTATTTCAATGTTTCCATTAAGTTATAGGCACCCCAAGGGCAAGGTTGACCTTAATTGTGTCTTTATAAAACCCCACAGTCCCAGCAGCATATGTGATAGAACAGTGGCTGGTGATGAAGGGCCTAATGATGATGAGATAGACCTGAAGCAGGTCCCAGAGGGTTGGAGGTGGGTCATTGTCAGGTTGTCAGGTGATGGAGGTATTGTGCTGTTTGAATATTTTTTTCCTTGAGTTTTTTCTTTTTATGTGTGAATTTACATGTGATGTTTTTGTCTATTTGAAATTTCCTTTCCTGTCTTTGCTGTGGAGAGATGTTCCTTATCTTTCAAGGTTCTGTTCCAATGCTACTAGGTCTCTAAAGATTTTCTTGCTCTCTTTTCCCAGTGGAATTAACAGCCCCATCTTTTCAGCTCCCCAGAATTTTACTCCTATTTTTTTACCTCATAGACACTGTCTTCTGGTACATCCGTTTCTGCCTTCTCTGCCCAAGCACAACCTCCTTGGGAAGATGGTTTGTATCTGACTCATTTCAGGTCTTCCTTAGCTGATATGGCAAGTTCTCCAAGTTACTTCTTGAATGGGACTGAATGGTTGACTTCCTAATTGAAGATTTTCTCAATTTGTACTTTGAGTAGGACTTGCCTGCATTGTCATCTCGAAAGAGCTATAGAAAATAATTTGATCACTGATCCCTCCCTGTGCCCACTGTTGCTGCTACAGAAAGTTATGCTGTGATCACTAAGGCTCATCTCTCATGTCTGTCCCCTCAGGAGTAAGACCGCAGCTCTCACAGATGACAGGATCAATACCATGAGTGAAGTTATAAGTGGCATCAAAACAATAAAAATGAATGCTTGGGAAAAGTCATTTATAGACGTTATTTCCAGACTGAGACGGTAAGTTTCTTTCTTTCTTTCTTTCTTTCTTTTTAATGTATCACAGTGTGTGTTTGTACTGTTTTATTTCCTATTTTTACTAAATGGTTTAGAAGTCTTACCAAGTTTTCACATTAGGGTAAATTTAAATACTACCCCTCCACCCCCCCATATGTGGCAAGAGGGTTAAGGGGAATAGTAGAGATGTAATTTTCAGCTGCTCTTCCATTTACCATCTTTACTTCTTAATGCTGCAAATTCCAAATAAGCAATGATTCTAAGATATTAGTGTTTGAGATGATATTTAAACTAAAGCTATAATATATGTTAATATAGCATAAATGGGGAGATTATAGATTGAGTGTACCTGTATCAGGGCAAACATTATGGATCAGTATTACTCGTTCCAAACAGAGCCATGAAAATACTATCTATTTGTCTTTGCTTTATGTTTGTAGATTTTTTAAAAATGTTTCATTTAAATATCTGATGAGCTTTTATACTCTAGCACAGGGTACTTAGAATTTTCTGGGAGTACCCTGTCACCTCTCACTTTGCATCTTTGTGGGGGCCCCGCGCTCTGCTGGAAATACACGCTCATCTTCCTTCTTCTCTGGTCTCTGCCAATCCTAACTGACTCCTGCTCATCTTCTCAGGGTCTACATGTGTGTGACTTGTCCTGTCTCTACTGCTCTGAGTTATATGACTCAGCTCTGTGCTCCTGTGGGGATGTGCTGGCTGCCTCAGTCTAATGTCTTGGTGTCCCAAAAATTTTGTGTTTATTCTTTTTTAAAAGTGTACACATGCTTCATACTACATCTTTTTTATTTCTTTATTCATTTATTTTTGGTTGTGCTGGGTCTTCATTGTTGCACACAGGATTTCGGTAGTTGTGGTGGGTGGGGGCTGCTTTTTCATTGATGTTCTTGGGCTTCTAACTGGTGGTTTCTCTTGTTGCGGAGCACAGGCTCCAGGTGCACAGGCTTCAGTAGTTGCAGTAGTGCACAGGCTTTAGAGCTTGGGCTCAGTAGTTGTGGCGCATAGGCTTAGTTGCTCTGCAGCATGTGGAATCTTCCAGACCAGAGACGGAGCCTACGTCCGCTGCATTGGGAGGCCAATTCTTATCTACGGGACCATCAGGGAAGTCCTGAGGTTTATTATTCTTTTCCTCTCCAAGTTCATGAGGTCCTGATGGGGGTGGGCATTTTTTTCTGTCATCAATGAGGAGCCCAGCACAGGATATGTAGTTGTGAATGCTTGCTGAATGTATGTTCAAATCTGTCAGATTGAGCCAAGTTTTTTAAAAGTGTGACATTAGGACTTCATTTAGTTGGAAAAGTGAAGTGGTGATGAAGTGTGTAGTCCTTGGTTTGGAGCAGAGTTCCAGGTGTGCACTCTGAGTGTCTCCATAACATGATTGATGGTTTACCTTAATTTGTGTCCACTTCCTCTAAAGGGGCCACTCACACAGGGCACTTGAATTCATGCGTTGGATGTCAATAGTTCTTAAAAATGCTATTTCCTACTGTCCTTTCTAGGAAGGAAATTTCCAAGATTCTGAGAAGTTCCTACCTTAGAGGAATGAATTTGGCATCATTTTTCGCTGTCAGCAAAATCATGATTTTTGTCACCTTCATCACCAATGATCTCCTTGACAACCGGATTACAGCCAGCCAAGTGTTTGTGGTGGTGACACTGTTCGAGGCTCTTCGGTTTTCGAGCACCCTCTACTTCCCCATGGCTGTCGAGAAGGTGTCAGAGGCCATTGTCAGCATCCGAAGAATCGAGGTTTGGTGACAGATAACTTTTTTCCATTGCAGGTGGATTCTTTGTAAATTGCCTCCTTTTCTGCGGTGTCACTGTGTTCCAGTTAGGTGAGATTTACCTCTCTCAGTGTCAAATCTGTCAGTCATTCCAAACTGTCCTACATACTCCTGTCTCCTCCTAGGTAGAATGCATTACAGAGAACGTAGGATCCCTGCTCATTTAGGGGCAGTAATATCAATAGCAGTGGCACAGGCTCTATGTGCAGTGATGCCTGCAGGGCAATTAAAGTGACCCAAAGCAAGAGAAGGAAGGAAGCAGACTGCATCTCCTGTGCTGACTCAAATGAGATTTGTGTGTGTCTGATGAGGTTTCTATACTATAAAAAAACTATTATCCATAAAATAGATCAGCCATACTGGGTCATTTCTGATTCCCTGAGTTTATCATTCTTTCTTATGGGACTTCTAGCAACATTGATAAGGGATGGTCCATGCAGTTTACAAAATTTCTTTTTCATAGCTTTCATGTCTTGAAATAAGACATTCAGGAATATCCTTGGACTGTAGTGATGTAATGAGTGACACGGTAATTTGTCCAAGATGGAAGCTTCATGTGTGTGTTGTGTGGCTGTGGTTTTATTATTGTTCATATTAGTCTAATTTTTCCTAAGGCCTTTAACTAATTGGATGAGGCCCACCTACATTATTGAGGATAATCTGCTCTATGCTCTACTGAGAGTCTACTTATTTAAGTGTCCATCTCATCTGAAAAATACTTTCACTGTAATACATGTTTGAACAAATGTCTGGGGACTGTGGTTTACCTAAATTAACATAAAAGTAACTATCACCCAGAGGGATGGTGTGGGGAGGGAGGAGGTACGGGGGTTCAGGATGGGGAAAACGTGTATACCCGTGGCGGATTCATGTTGATGTATGGCAAAACCAATACAGTATTGTAAAGTAATTAACCTCCAATTAAAATAAATAAATTTATATTTAAAAAAAGTAACTATCACACCCTCTTGAATCCCTATCTCCTCCTTTTAGCTCTTGGACGTGACTTTGTCCTCATTAAGCCAGGTGTAAATGGATTTCTTTCCCTCCCTGAGCTCCAGACTTACCTAAAGGGCAGATACAGTGCCTCATTCATTTTTGTAGTCCTCTCAAATAGAAGATGCTCAGAAAATATTTAACTGAAGAAAACTTCCAGCTTCATCATGTCTGGGCTCTTGCAAATGCCTAATCATTAAGTATGGTTATAGTGGAAAAAAGTAATAACTCTGATTCTTTGGTAGATTGTGTGATAGACCAGGAACTGTGGCATGAAAGGGATCCTGCAGAAGGTTTTCATGGAATTGTGCTCAAATATTTGGGTAGAGTTTTTTATTCCTTTCCCACCAAAATGCAATTGAACTGTCGGAGGCCTGAAATTTCTTCCCATGTAGATGTGTGCAGTAATATTAAAATTATGACCTGGGGAGAATATTGAATTTTCTGGGGCTGACAAATTTTCTTTGTCAGGCTGCTTTGTGTTCTGATGAAGGAAGCACTTGTGATCTGGGCAGAAAACCTAAAATTTCCCTTGTGTATACAAGATGTCTGGCAGGAAGTTGGTCTAGGAATTTAGAGATCTGTCAGCAAGTAGCTATTTTCAGTAAAGATGGGACAAGTGGCTGAGAATAAGAGTGGTGAGAAGAGTAAGTGTTATCATGGGAAACTGCTTCCTGGTGAAGTGAAGTGAAGTTGCTCAGTCATGTCCGACTCTTTGTGACCCCATGGACTGTAGCCTACCAGGCTTCTCCATCCATGGGATTTTCCAGGCAAGAGTACTGGAGTGGGTTGCCATTTCCTTTTCCAGGGGATCTTCCCGACTCAGGGATTGAACCCAGGTCTCCTGCATTGCAGGCAGACACTTTACCCTTTGAGCCACCAGGGAAGCCCTTGCTTCCTAGTGGGTTGAAGTAATTGGGGTAAGACTTTCATTTAGATATTAGATGCTTCTTCAGTCCATATAGTTTCTACAACTCTTTAAAATATTTAGTTGTCTAGTTCATCAGAATCACATAGTTCAGTTCAGTTCAATTCAGTTGCTTAGTTGTGTCCAACTCTTTGTAACCCCATGGATCGTAGCACACCAGGCCTCCCTGTCCATCACCAACTCCCGAAGTCTACTCAAACTCATGTCCTTTGAGTTGGTGATGCCATCTAACCATCTCATCCTCTGTCATCCCCTTCTCCTCCTGCATTGATCTTACCCAGCATCAGCGTCTTTAAAACCATATTATCATACTTTGGAGTTTCTGATTCACTAGGATTTTTTATTCCTTTGCCACCAAAATTCAGTTAAACTGTCTGAGGCTTGAAATTTCTTCTCATGTAGATGTGTATAGTAATATTACAATTATGATGTGGGGAAAACTTTGACTTTTCCGGGGCTGACAGATTTTCTTTGTCAAGCTGCTTTGTGTTCTGATGAAGGAAGCACTTTTGATTTGGGCAGAATCAAAAGTGATTTGAATGGTCTAGTGGTTTCCCCCACTTTCTTCAATTTAAGTCTGAATTTGGCAATAAGGAGTTCATGATCTGAGCCACAGTTAGCTCTCGGTCTTGTTTTTGCTGACTGTATAGAGCTTCTCCATCTTTGGCTGCAAAGAATATAATCAATCTGATTTCGGTGTTGACCATCTGGTGATGTCCATGTGTAGAGTCTTCTCTTGTGTTGTTGGAAGAGGGTGTTTATTATGATCAGTGTGTTCTCTTGGCAAAACTCTATTAACCTTTGCCCTCCTTCATTCTGTACACAAGGCCAGATTTTCCTGTTACTCCAGATATTTCGTGACTTCCTACTTTTGCATTCCAGTCCCCTACAATGAAAAGGATATCTTTTTTGGGGTGTTAGTTCTAAAAGTTCTTGTAGGGCTTCATAGAACCATTCAACTTCAGCTTCTTCAGTGTTACTGGTCAGAGCCTAGACTTGGATTACCATGATATTGAATGGTTTGTGTTGGAAACGAACAGAGATCATTCTGTCGTTTTTGAGATTGCATCCAAGTACTGCATTTCGGACTCTTTTGTTGACCATGATGGCTACTCCATTTCTTCTAAGGGATTCCTGCCTGCAGTAGTAGATATAATGGTCATTGGGGTTAAATTCACCCATTCCAGTCCATTTTGGTTTGCTGATTCCTAGAATGTTGATGTTCACTCTTGCCACCTCTTGTTTGACCACTTCCAATTTGCCTTGATTCATGGACCTAACATTTCAGGTTCCTATGCAATATTGCTCTTTATAGCATTGGACCTTGCTTCTATCACCAGTCACATCCACAACTGGGTGTTGTTTTTGCTTTGGCTTCATCCCTTCATTCTTTCTGGAGTTATTTCTCCACTGATCTCCAGTAGCAAATTGGGTACCTACTGACCTGGGGAGTTCATCTTTCTGTGTCCTATCTTTTTGCCTTTTCATATTGTTCATGGAGTTCTCAAGGTAAGAATACTGAAGTTGTTTGCCATTCCTTTCTCCAGTGGACCACATTCTGTCAGAACTATGAACACAGGTTCATGACATTGTACAGGAGACAGGAATCAAGACTATCCCCAAGAAAAAGAATTGCAAAAAAGCAAAATATCTCTCTGAGGAGGCCTTACAAATAGCTGTGAAAAGAAAAGAAGCAAAAATCAAAGGAGAAAAGGAAAGATATACCCATTTGAATGCAGAGTTCCAAAGAATAGCAAGGAGAGATAAGAGAGCCTTCCTCAGTGATCAATGCAAAGAAATAAAGGAAAACAATAGAATAGGAAAGACCAGAGATATCTCAAGAAAATTAGAGATACCAAGGGAATATTTCATTCAAAGATGGGCTAATTGCAGGACAGAAATGGTATGGACCTAACAGAAGCAGAAGATATTAAGAAGAGGTGGCAAGAATACACAGAACTGTACAAAAAAGATCTTCACGACCCAGATAATCATGATGGTGTGATCACTCACCTAGAGCCAGGCATCTAATCCAGGGATGAGATGATGTGGTTAGGTTTAGTGTGAAATAGAGAGACTTGGCCAGATTTGAGAGATACTCGGGGCACATCTTGAATCGGGTATTGTGGGTGAAAAGGTGGATATCACATGCTTCACATTTTGGGGCTATAAAATCACCTGGATTCACTCAAATAATGAGTACTAGAGGAGAACCAAACTTGGGGAGGAGAGCATGAACTTGGTTTTGAATTCTGACATGCTTAGAAATATCTAAATATTTGCTATAAGGCCCACTTCACTGACTGTCCTTGACCTGATTCAGCTTTCTATCCTGTTCAGTTCAGTTCAGTTCAGTTGCTTAGTTGTGTCTGACTCTTTGCAACTCCATGGAAGGCAGCATGCCAGGCTTCCCTGTCCATCACCAACTCCTGAAGCTTGCTCAAACTCATGTTCATTGAGTCAGTGATACCATCAAACCATCTCATCCTCTGTTGTCTCCTTCTCCTCCTGCTTTCAATCTTTCCCAGCATTAGGGTCTTTTCAAATGAGTCAGTTCTTCATATCAGGTGGCCAAAATATTGGAGTTTCAGCTTCAGCATGAGTCCTTCCATTGAATATTCAGGACTGATTTCCTTTATGATTGACTGGTTGGATCTCCTTATAGTCCAAGGGACTGTCAAGAGTCTTCTCCAACACCACAGTTCAAAAGCATCAGTTCTTCCACACTTAGCTTTCTTTATAGCCCAACTCTCACATCCATACGTGACTACTGGAACAACCATAGCTTTGACTAGAAGGACCTTTGTTGGCAAAGTAATGTCTCTGCTTTTTAATATGATGTCTAGGTTGGTCATAGCTTTTCTTCCAAAGAGCAAGTGTCTTTTAATTTCATGGCTGCAGTCACCATCTTCAGTGATTTTGGAGCCCAAGAAAATAAAGTCTGTCACTGTTTCCATTGTTTCCCCCAAATATTTGCCATGAAGTGATGGGACCAGATGCGATGATCTTAGTTTTCTGAATGTTGAGTTTTAAGCCGACTTTTCACTCTTTCATTTTCATCAAGAGGCTCTTTAGTTCCTATCCTGTTATATAGTTCCTATCCTGTTATTTACTTCCTATGCTGTTATCTAACAGGTAATAGACAATGATTGGGTGTTCATTTTCTTCCTCAGCCTGCCTCTCACTTAGATGGGTTAATGTCCAATTAGAAGGTGAAAAGGGCAGCAAGAGTGGAAGAAAAGGTCAGCTGAGTTTACTGACCAGGTAGTTAGAGCTGGGTGAGGTCTGACCACAGATGGGCTGGAAGTGTGGTGGACATGAGGAGTTTAGCTTACTGTGTGGGGTTGAGCTCTGCTGCCCCGCTGTCCGCCACAGCCTGGGACTCAGTAGACTGGATGGTCATCTCCTCGGATTTCTTCTCAGGTCATATCTGGGAGTCCTAGGAAGGAAACCCACCACCCCTGCCTACCTTAGAGATGGTGTGGTTGTCCATACCCACAGGCAGACCTACACGTGGTCTTCATAGTTTTGTGTTTTCTTGTTTATACATGCTTTTCAACTTCCTTTTTTCATATCGAGAATATGAGGATTTATTATGATTTTATAGGTCCAAGAAGTCCCTCTATTTTTTTCTTAATAAGAAAAGGGATCTGAAGGTCTTGGCATTGAATGACTCCACTAGGATTGTAAATATCTTGTCTCCGAAGCACTGAAAGTCTTCAGTGATTTTACATGCCATAAAATGAGTCTCTGAGGTTACATTGTTCATAAAACAGGTTTTCCATTTCCAGCCACTGGGAACTCAATCTTTTTGGCTACAGTTCTGATGTTGATACTTTCCTGCAGAACCTGTTCTGGGTCTAAAAGAAATTTAATTTCAGCTTTTCCATTAGCCTGAGTCCTGGAGAAGAATTCAGCCAGCACTTTTGCACCTTCATGAGTTGGTCATGTGCTGAGTGGAGTGTCATTTAACCCCTGGAAGCCTGTGACTCTTTCCCTACTCAGACCTATTATTTGTGAACAAGCACTCAATAGATTTAATTCCTTAATTAGTGCTTCTTCTTTACTTTCTTCTTCTTTTTTTGAAAGTGGAAATTTCTGTTCTATTGTGCACATACTTAACATTATTTTTGTCTTGGTAACACATTTAAGCTAAAATTGGAATTTCTGTCTAGATAAAAATGTATAACATACATGTGTAACCTTTTGCTTGTTGCCGTGTTAGCTCAGACTGTGTAAGGCTATAGTAGTCATGCAGTCAGTGTTTGTACTGATTTGAACCAGCCCTACAGTCTATTCCTTGCCTTACCCATGATGGGTTAACTCTGTGCAAAGCTTAGTCTCAGTTGGAGTTGTGACTGTAGGTACATGAATGATGTAGTGTCTCCCTTCTATGTGATTTATTATCTCTCTGGGGATTCAGAGGTAGGGAGTGCAGTGCCAGCCTGGATTGTCCTGAGTGGTTCCATGGAGGGTTACCATTTGAGATCGACTCGGAAGGATGGATGGGGTTAGTACTCAGGATATCCAGGCAGAGGCCACCTGGGGAGTGTGGACTTAGGTACTGATGGATCTCTGGGTGTGTTAAGCGTGGTGGACACTCAGAGGTGCCGTAAAGAGATCAGGAAGAAGTGGTGTTGGGATTGGTTTGATGGTGTTGAGGAGGGCTGGGGAAGGAACCAGCAAAATAAAAGTTGTGTTAATATTTTCAGTGGTTAATAGTGGGTGAAATTCTGAAATCATATTGTGTTGAGAGAAAAGCATTGGGAGAGGGATGAGCTGTGTCAGAACAGGTGAGACCTGGTACCTGGCTGACTATGGAAGAGGTGGTGTGGAGAGAGAACTCGGGCTGTGGTGGTTGAGAGTCTGCAGAGGAGTCCTCAGACCACCGTCTGTCCACCCTGTCTCCTGCTGGACTTGGGCTCGGGGCGGGGAGGAGGAGCCATGCCCAGTGTTAGGCTCTCAGTGAGACTGCATGAGAGGAGGAGGGAACAAGTAGTGGCGTCTCCCACCAGCTGGTCTTTGAGAGAGATGCAGGAATCACTATGTCTTTCTTTTCTTGCATAGAAGCAGGTTTTCATGTTCAGTTTTTACCAGTTGTTCTTTTATAGTAGAAGATCACAATCACATTTATGATTTGGGGGCATGATATTCTGGGTGTCAAGGACTTGAAATGTGTTTATGATTTTTAGTGTAATAGGTTACTGTTTATGTGTTGTTTTCTTTCTCCCACATCCTCAGATGCTTATTTCAGTTTCCTCCTATGTTGGTTTGGACTCAGTTTGCCTATGAGTCCTAGAATTACCCATGTTAAAGCTGCTTATACAGATAGTTTATTTTTCTCTCATGCTAGTGTCCTTATAAGGCTGTGTTATGGGTTTCCTCAGCAGTGGCCACAGGACTGGAAAAGGTCAGTTTTAATTCCAATCTCAAAGAAAGGCAATGCTAAAGAATGCTCAAACTACGGCACAATTGCACTCATCTCACACGCTAGTAAAGTAATGCTCAAAATTCTGCAATCCAGGCTTCAGCAGTACGTGAGCCGTGAACTTCCAATTGTTCAAGGTGGTTTTACAAAAGGCAGAGGAACCAGAGATCAAATTGCCAACATCCGATGGATCATGGGAAAAAGCAAGAGAGTTCCAGAAAAACATCTATTTCTGCTTTATTGACTATGCCAAAGCCTTTGTGTGGATCACAATAAACTGTGGAAAATTCTGAAATAGATGGGAGTACCAGACCACCTGACTTGCCTCTTGAGAAACCTATATGCAGGTCAGGAAGCAACAGTTAGAACTGGACATGGAACAACAGACTGGTTCCAAATAGGAAAAGGAGTAGTACATCAAGGCTGTATATTGTCACCCTGATTATTTAACTTCTATGCAGAGTACATCATGAGGAATGCTGGTCTGGAAGAAGCATAAGCTGGAATCAAGATTGCCAGGAGAAATATCAATAACCTCAGATATGCAGATGACAGCACCCTTATGGCAGAAAGTGAAGAGGAACTAAAAAGCCTCCTGATGAAAGTGAAAGAGGAGAGTGAAAAAGTTGGCTTAAAGCTCAATGTTCAGAAAACAAAGGTCATGGCATCTGGTCCCATCACTTCATGGGAAATCGATGGGGAAACAGTGGAAACAGTGTCAGACTTTATTTTTGGGGGGCTCCAAAATCACTGCAGATGGTGACTGCAGCCATGAAATTAAAAGACGCTTACTCCTTGGAAGGAAAGTTATGACCAACCTAGATAGCATATTCAAAAGCAGAGACATTATTTTTGCCAAAAAAGGTCCGTCCCGTCAAGGCTATAGTTTTTCCCGTGGTCATGTATTGATGTGAGAGTTGGACTGTGAGGAAAGCTGAGCACTGAAGAATTGATGCTTTTGAACTGTGGTGTTGGAGAAGATTCTTGAGAGTCCCTTGGACTGCAAGGAGATCCATCGAGTCTATCTTAAAGGAGATCAGTCCTGAGTGTTCTTTGGAAGGACTGATGCTGAAGCTGAAACTCCAATACTTTGGCCACCATCATGCGAAGAGTTGACTCATTGGAAAAGACCCTGATGCTGGGAGGGATTGGGAGCAGGAGGAGAAGGGGACGACAGAGGATGAGATGCCTGGATGGGATCACTGACTCGATGGACATGAGTTTGCGTGGACTTCGGAAGTTAGTGATGGACAGGGAGGTCTGGCATACTGTGATTCATGGGGTCGAAAAGAGTCAGACATGACTGAGTGACTGAACTGAACTGAACTGATGGGTTTCCTGGGGCTGCTGTAACCAAGTACCAACAAACAGGTGCTTAAAAACCCCAGAAATTGATTGTTTCCTCAGTCCTGGAGCTAGAAGTCTGAAGTCAAGGAGTCAGCAGGTCACCATCCCCACTCTGAATCCTGCAAGAGGGAATCCTTCCTCGCCTCTGTTGGATTGAGGCCTACCCTTATTCCAGGTGTGATCTCACCTTAATTTATTAACATCTTGCAGCAAGCAACCCTGTTTTTAAAGTCATATTTTGAGGTAATAATTTAGGATTTCAGTAGACTTTTTTTGTGGGAATCATCCTCCATGGTGTTAACGACTCAGACTCTTTTTTTTAGCAAAAATTTAATTTTATCTGTGCTGGGTCTTCATTGCTACACAGATTTTTCTCCAGCTGTGGCAAGCAAGCTTCTCACTGTGGTGACTTCTCTTGTGGAGCATGGGCTCCAGGTGCCCAGGCTTCGGTAGTTGTGGCACTTGGGCTCTAGAGCTCAGACTCAGTAGTTGTGGCACATGGGCTTAGTTGCTCTGTGGCATGTAGAATCTCCTGGACCAGGGATCAAATTCGTGTCCCCTGCACTGACAGGCAGATTCTTATCTACTGCATCACTAGGGAGGTCCCAGACTCTTTCTTGTTACTCTATTGTGTATGGCCTTGACCAAGCCGGCAGCCTCCAAAGCCCAGGCCATGGGGCAGAGAAGGTTCTGGACATTGTCACTCTCCACTGATCTGGATGGATTTAATCACGTGGCTGCTCGTATCTGCTTGGGAGCCTGGAGAGCGAGGGCTTCCTTCCAGGCTGCAGATAAAATCTGGGGTTTGGGAAGAATGAGAGCAGATTTTGAGGACAGCCAGCAGTCTCTGCCACATTTTCATGGTTCTTGGAGGAGGCGATGGCACTGGGGTTGTCTCAGTTGTTTACTCTATTTCTCTGCCATAGTAGCTTTTCTTGTTGGATTATGTCTAGCATTTGCAGGACAGGAGGGAGTTTTCCTGCATAAGATTATGCTAGCTTTGTAGTGGTTCTCAGGAGTTGGTTTTAATCAGCTACATTCCACTGAATAACTGCTAAGCAATGTGAACATGGCAAGAAGTGGGAGCTACAGTCATTCCTGTTGTAGGACAGAGGGCAGTGTCCAAGAAGAAGAGACAGTGATTGTGGAAAGATGCTTGTAAAATATTTTTAAGAGAAATTTAAGAGCACTTCATTTTTAGAATAACGACTTAAGTGATAATTAATGGAAACAATGATACTGACTTAAAAACATTAGGAAAAAGGCAGAGTGTGTTTAAGTGTCTAGGGAAAGGTCATGATGCAAAACAGGCATCACCAGGGTTTTCGTTTGGCATCTCTGCCATTGGTCTTGTTGTCCCAGCCTGTCCTGTGCCCCTTGATGCCTGAAGGCCTGGGCATGGCCTTCCTCGCTGTGTCCCTAGCAGTGTCAATGCTGCTTGGCATATGGTGGGATTCAATATTTATGGAATCATTTCGTACCAATTCTCCTGTTTGTTGTTAGTAACTCAAAAGTTAAACAATAAAAAATATCCAGGTTCTAAATGTGTTGAAGTTTGGAGTCATATTTTCTCTTTAAGGAGTAACCAGTATACTTGTTGAGAAAGTAACTACTTTGCTCGTGGCCAGGAACTGTTTATTTTATATATTAAAAAAAAAAATATATATATATATATAGAGTACAGATATATATATATCTGTACACTTATATATATATAATATATATCTGTATATATATAATATCTGTACATTTATATATATATGGGACTTCCCAGGTGGTACTAGTGGTACTAGTGGTAAATAACCTTATGTTTATATGACTTCCCAGGTGGCACAGTAGTAAAGAATACTCCTGCCAATGCAGGAGATGCAAGAGATGCAGGTTTGATCCCTAGGTTGGGGAGATAGCCTGGAGAAGGAAATGGCAACCCATTCCAGTATCCTGCCCAGAAAATCCCATGCAGGTCTCAGAAGAGTAATACTTGACTGAGCAATTAAAAAACAGTGTTTGTATATAAAATATTCTTATATGTGTTTTATATATAAATATGTTTATATATACACATACATATGTATATAAAAGACTTTATGCATACTATATATACTACATTAATGATTATGTATACCAATATGATATATATTATTCTATATATATATATTATTTAGTATGTTCTGATATGAAACAAAACTAGTTTAAGTACAGCTGACAAATTATATGTAGGCTGTATAAAATCTTTTATTATAAATTCCAGGAAAGCAATTATTTTTGTTTGTGCTTTGTTCTTGCAGTTTAACAATATGTGTTT